>NC_053125.1:1798130-1805630 GCF_010015445.1 Perca fluviatilis
AAATGCAACCTAGGGTCTTTTTGTGAAAAAGCGCCAAAAAACTTGACAAAAACATCATTTTAAAAAAAGCGCCAAAAAAAAGCGATTAAAAACTTTGAATAAAATCGACAAAAATGTCTTTGACAAAATAACGTTGAAAAAAGGTGAGAAATGTTGGAAAAAGCTACAAAAACAATTATTTTTTTTTTAAACGCTGAGAAAAGTGACCAAAAAAAATCGGATAAAATGACAAAAAAATCCCGGTCAAAAACATCCCCAAAGATGACAAAAACTTGTTAAAAAAAATTGACAAAAAAAATCATCGGAGAAAGCGAAAAACAAAGGCTAATTAAAAACGTGGATTAAAATTGAATGAAATTGACAAAAATGTCAAGAAAAGTGTAGAAAAAGCACAACAAACTTTTGAAATTTCGACCCAGAAAAACATAGAGTTGCAGTTCGATGGTGGTGATGGCGCATGCCTTTGATCTGAGTTCAATTCCCACTGTTGATACCTCAACCAATGTGGTGTGCGACCTCTGACATATATAGCAATTGTAAGTCGCTTTGGATAAAAGCGTCAGCTAAATGACATGTAATGTAATGTAAACAAGAGGAGGGTTAAAGGAAAGTAAAGTCCCCTGACCTGGAAAAACTCTGAAACTGAAAGAAACAGCCCGGGCCAGATTGATCATTCACGGTGGAAAACGGAGAGAGCCGAGCTGCTGACTTATTCATCAGACGTCTCCAGCAGACCATCGCTGGCGTCAGAGGGGACGCCGAGGGGATGAAGCGGCGAGCGGACCCGACTGCAGACACCCGTCAGGGATCTGGTAACCTCCAGGGTTTGCTTCCTCTCCTCTCTCTTTTTCAAGACCAGTGTGAATGAAAGATAAAAACCTATATCACAGCGAAATTAACTGGTTTCTTGACTAAGAATCTGTAGGTTTCAAACACCTTAGCAACTGGCCTTAACCGAGCCCTTTGAATCAAGCCAAGTATCGCTTAAAGTGCCCATATTATGAAGAAAAATCACTTTTTCTGGTGATTTTGGGTGTTATTTTGTGTCTCTGGTGCTTCCACACACATACACACTTTGAAAATATTCCATCCATGGTGTTCTGAGTGAGATACGGTTTCTGAATGTGTCCTGCCTTCAATCTCCTGGTGAGCTGGTCAAAATCGGCACGAAACGAGCTGGCTAACCGCAACAGTTAGCTTGTAGCGTTAGCGTTAGCATGCTAACGCTAACGCTAGCATGCTACCTCGTTCTCAATGGCAAAGCACTGCCTACAACACACAGAAGTTCACCATAATCTCCAGAAGAACTACTTCCATGTGCTCCCTGGTTTAGAAGAAGTCTCCCAGCTGATCCTGCCTTGGAACTGACTAAAGTTGGAGAAACAGCCTTTCTTTTACTGTCTATGGAGCTAGCTGACATGATCTACGACCTGAGCTACCCATGGATGTATTAAGAGAACTGGATACAGTGTTCAGGTGAAGCCCCGTACGGTCCAATGAGAGTGCTCAAAAGCGCATTAAGACAACATGGAGCTCGGCTCTTCCGCATTCTTGGCCCATGACGTCACGGTGGACACGCGCACTAGCAACAATTTGTTTGTGTTGTCTTAGCAACCGGTAGCAACATGCTCGTTATCTCTCGCGAGCTTATCTCTCGTGGCTCTTACAAGTGGCGAACTCATGAACTCGCCGTTTTCATTGTCTAAAATATTCACTAACGTTAAACATTGTGTTTTCGTTGTTCCCGATCGTCTACATGCTTAGCTAAATAAACGCTAGATTTATTTAGCTAGAAAACAAAGGAGATTTAATCATTATGTCGTGCTACTAGCTAGCTAGCTACTAGCTAGCGCTAGCAGTTAGCCTGCAGTTTCGTGAACAGAGCTCATCCATGGCTTCATCTCTCATCCATGTTACAAGCTTTACAGCATACAGCCCTCGGATGGATCATAAGAGAGAACCAAGGCCATGTAATCACTATGTATGTAGTAACGTTATGTAGACATGATCTTAATACAGCCATGCTAGCTAACCCTGATGTTAGCAACTAGCTAGCTAGCCGATAGCCCCGCCAGTTTGGGAAACGCTAATGACGTTACATCCACGTAACAGGCTTTACAACATACATACATCCCTCGGATGTATCATAACTTCATAATATAATACCATGGACGTATTGATAGAACACATGGTGAATTACAACCATTAGCTATATCCATTATTACAGCTAGCTACATGAGCTCAGAGAACAGTCATGTGATCATATATAGAATAGAATAGAATAGAATAGAATAAATCTTTATTGTCCACCGGGGTGGAAATTTTCCTTTGGCTCACCAGACATGCAAAAAATAAACATACAAACATGTCAAACATAGTAAATTGAATATATAAAAGAAGAAAAAAAAAAGATATATATATATATAAATATGCTTAAAATCATTGGGATCATTAGGATAGCAGCTCATATTGATGTTATCACTTGGTTTGGTTGATGATACTGATGGCATTTGGAATAAAGGATTTTTTAAAAACACTTTTTGCCAGAGGCACTCTGAAACGCCTCCCAGACTTCAGGAGCTCAAACTGGCTCAAAAGAGGGTGTGTACTATCTGCAGTGATCTTTCCTAGCTTTCTTCCTCATTCTGTCAGTGTATATTTGGGTCAGATGTTTTTGGGGTTTTCCCACTATTTTGCTAGCCATTGACACTATCCTATTAAGCTTGTTCTTAAGTTTGCAGCTTAAATGGCCAAACCAAGCAGAGAGATGAAAAGTTAAAACACTTTCAATGTGTGTGGTGTATACTAGCTCAGTAATCTGATCACTGACACCCAGACAGCTCAGTCTTCTAAGACTGAGTCGTTGTGAGCATTTCTTAAAGATATAGTCTGTGTTATCTGAGAAACTCAGAAAGTTATCAAGAACCGTACCTAGGTACTTAAAAGTTCCCACAGTTTCAACTACTAGGCCATTCAATAAAACTGGCTCTGTTGTTACATCTTGTTTTTTGCAAAAGAGTAACTCATTTGTCTTTGCCACATTGATCTCTAGCTCACTATCATTGCACCATGCACCATGCTTCAAGGGCCTTTATGTGTGCTAGATAGGAGGCCTCACCATGGGGATCAGTCTTTTGTAAGAGGCCAAGTAATGCCATATCATCAGCATATTTTATCAATTTAAAGGTACTATTATTTATAGAAAACTCATTTGTAAATAGAGAGAAAAGCAAAGGGGAAAGAACGCTGCCTTGTGGGCAGCCTGTGCTGATAGTATGCACTCCTGACAAAATGCCGCTTACACATACCCTCTGAGGGCGACATGAGAGAAAGTCTCTGATCCAGAGAATCAGACCCCTATCTATGTTAATATTGGCTAGTCTTTGCAGGAGAATATGTAGCTTCATAGAATTAAAAGCTGCACTAAAATCTACAAATAAGACTCTAGCATGCCCTTTAGGAAGTGCAAGCTGTTTTGAAATAGAGTCTAGAAGGACCAGCACAGCATCATCAGTCCCTCTATCACTTCTGTAAGCGAACTGCAGCGGATCTAATACACTGGTCACTTGAGAGGTCAGGAGATCTACCATAACTCTCTCCATTGTTTTACACAGTATGGAGGTGATGGCTATAGGTCGGAAATCTTCAGGCTTACTTGCACCAGGCTTCTTAGGTATGGGCCTTATTAAAGAAAATTTCCAAGACGTAGGTACACCAGCAACTAGGGAGGGTTAAAAGGCCTTGAGAAAAACCCCCTTATTGTGGGGAACCGGGGCTTTAAGTAGGCGGGCTTTCAGGCCATCTGGGCCAGTGGCCTTATTCGGCTTTAATTTGGTGAGGCTTTTGGCAACAGCATCTTCTGTAATAAATAATGGTGAACCTATAGGGAGATTTTTACAGATGTCATCACACTCATCCTTATCATCCACAGCATCGAACCTGCAGAAGAACGTATTCATTTCCTCTACAAGACTTTGACTGCAAGCTACAAGACTGTCACCTTTTTTGCATATATCCATTATTACAACTAGCTACATGAGCTCAGAGAACAGTCATGTGATCATATATCCATTATTACAACTAGCTACATGAGCTCAGAGAACAGTCATGTGATCATATATCCATTATTACAGCTAGCTACATGAGCTCAGGAGAACAGTCATGTGATCATATATCCATTATTACAACTAGCTACATGAGCTCAGAGAACAGTCATGTGATCATATATCCATTATTACAGCTAGCTACATGAGCTCAGAGAACAGTCATGTGATCATATATCCATTATTACAACTAGCTACATGAGCTCAGAGAACAGTCATGTGATCATATATCCATTATTACAGCTAGCTACATGAGCTCAGAGAACAGTCATGTGATCATATATCCATTATTACAACTAGCTACATGAGCTCAGAGAACAGTCATGTGATCATATATCCATTATTACAGCTAGCTACATGAGCTCAGAGAACAGTCATGTGATCATATATCCATTATTACAGCTAGCTACATGAGCTCAGAGAACAGTCATGTGATCATATATCCATTATTACAACTAGCTACATGAGCTCAGAGAACAGTCATGTGATCATATATCCATTATTACAGCTAGCTACATGAGCTCAGAGAACAGTCATGTGATCATATATCCATTACTACAGCTAGCTGCATGAGCTCAGAGAACAGTCATGTGATCATATATCCATTATTACAGCTAGCTACATGAGCTCAGAGAACAGTCATGTGATCATATATCCATTATTACAGCTAGCTACATGAGCTCAGAGAACAGTCATGTGATCATATATCCATTATTACAACTAGCTACATGAGCTCAGAGAACAGTCATGTGATCATATATCCATTATTACAGCTAGATACATGAGCTCAGAGAACAGTCATGTGATCATATATCCATTATTACAACTAGCTACATGAGCTCAGAGAACAGTCATGTGATCATATATCCATTATTACAGCTAGCTGCATGAGCTCAGAGAACAGTCATGTGATCATATATCCATTATTACAGCTAGATACATGAGCTCAGAGAACAGTCATGTGATCATATATCCATTATTACAACTAGCTACATGAGCTCAGAGAACAGTCATGTGATCATATATCCATTATTACAACTAGCTACATGAGCTCAGAGAACAGTCATGTGATCATATATCCATTATTACAGCTAGCTACATGAGCTCAGAGAACAGTCATGTGATCATATATCCATTATTACAGCTAGCTACATGAGCTCAGAGAACAGTCATGTGATCATATATCCATTATTACAGCTAGCTACATGAGCTCAGAGAACAGTCATGTGATCATATATCCATTATTACAGCTAGCTACATGAGCTCAGAGAACAGTCATGTGATCATATATCCATTATTACAGCTAGCTACATGAGCTCAGAGAACAGTCATGTGATCATATATCCATTATTACAGCTAGCTACATGAGCTCAGGAGAACAGTCATGTGATCATAGTCATCAGTACCACCGTTATCCGCTAAGCCCATGGTGGCTTTTAGACATGGCGCTCTTCCTGGGGGCTTGGAGCTACTGCGCATGTGCGAGTGCAATCAAAGATAGTACAGAAGAAGAAGAAGAAAAGAGGTCTCACTCTGTAGCTAAAACAGAGACCTGGTAAAAAGAGGAGCTGCAGCAGTGAGAGAGAGCTGTGCAGTACAACAATAATATGTTTTTTTTTTTAAATTAAACCATGTAAACCTATTCTGGTACAACCTTAAAATACAGTTATGAACCTGAAAATTAGCAGAATATGCGAGGCTTTAAATTGCGCTTCTACTAACCCTAAAGCTGAAGTATAAAATCTGTTTTATGTGTGTGGTACAATCTGAAAGAGACCAATAACTCCAAAGCTGATTGGCTGCAATGTAAGGTCCGTGTTGGTCTCATTTGTTAGCCTGACGTAGTCATACTCAGATCCTAGTCAGAATATGAGTCTGATGCTGCTGCATTGGGCTGTGATTATGGGGCGTGTTTCAACCGAACCAGGAAAGAAAATGCATCTGCACTCAATTGGATGGACCTACAACCAATCAGAGCAACGGATAGACCTACAACCAATCAGAGCAACGGATAGACCTACAACCAATCAGAGCAACGGATAGACCTACAACCAATCAGAGCAACGGATAGACCTACAACCAATCAGAGCAAACAGATAGACCTACAACCAATCAGAGCAACGGATAGACCTACAACCAATCAGAGCAACAGAAAGACCTACAACCAATCAGAGCAAACAGATAGACCTACAACCAATCAGAGCAACGGATGGACCTACAACCAATCAGAGCAACGGATAGACATACAACCAATCAGAGCAACGGAGCATGTGACGTATGTTGAACTTTTGCCAAATCCAAAAGGACGGCAAAAACATCTGTCTGATCGACAAATGCCTCTTTTAAAGCTCCCATGACATTTCACCGCCCAGAGAATTTGGCCCACCCATGAGAGAGAGACATCATGGCTTTCAAACTTCATATACAGTATTAGGGGACCACTAAGGTCTATATAAAAGAGACTTCAGATACAGTATTAGGGGACCACTAAGGTCTATATAAAAGAGACTTCAGATACAGTATTAGGGGACCACTAAGGTCTATATAAAAGAGACTTCAGATACAGTATTAGGGGACCACTAAGGCCTATATAAAAGAGACTTCAGATACAGTATTAGGGGACCACTAAGGTCTATATAAAAGAGACTTCAGATACAGTATTAGGGGACCACTAAGGTCTATATAAAAGAGACTTCAGATACAGTATTAGGGGACCACTAAGGTCTATATAAAAGAGACTTCAGATACAGTATTAGGGGACCACTAAGGTCTATATAAAAGAGACTTCAGATACAGTATTAGGGGACCACTAAGGCCTACATAAAAGAAACTTCAGATACAGTATTAGGGGACCACTAAGACCTATATAAAAGAGACTTCAGATACAGTATTAGGGGACCACTAAGGTCTATATAAAAGAGACTTCAGATACAGTATTAGGGGACCACTAAGGTCTATATAAAAGAAACTTCAGATACAGTATTAGGGGACCACTAAGACCTATATAAAAGAGACTTCAGATACAGTATTAGGGGACCACTAAGGTCTATATAAAAGAGACTTCAGATACAGTATTAGGGGACCACTAAGGTCTATATAAAAGAGACTTCAGATACAGTATTAGGGGACCACTAAGGCCTATATAAAAGAGACTTCAGATACAGTATTAGGGGACCACAAAGGCCTATGTAAAAGAGACTTCAAATACAGTATTAGGGGACCACTAAGGTCTATATAAAAGAGACTTCAGATACAGTATTAGGGGACCACTAAGGCCTATATAAAAGAGACTTCAGATACAGTATTAGGGGACCACTAAGGTCTATATAAAAGAGACTTCAGATACAGTATTAGGGGACCACTAAGGTCTATATAAAAGAGACTTCAGATACAGTAT
>NC_053125.1:1815630-1818281 GCF_010015445.1 Perca fluviatilis
ATGACAAGTTGACATTAATCAAAGTGACATTACCAGAAGTTGCTTGGCCATGACAAGTTGACATTGTTTGAGTTGTCTTGTTTATGACAAGTTGACATTAATCAAAGTGACATTAATTAACCAGAAGTTGTCTTGGTCATGACAAGTTGACATTGTTTGAGTTGTCTTGTTTATGACAAGTTGACATTAATCAAAGTGACATTAATTAACCAGAAGTTGCTTGGCCATGACAAGTTGACATTGTTTGAGTTGTCTTGATTATGACAAGTTGACATTAATCAAAGTGACATTAATTAACCAGAAGTTGCTTGGCCATGACAAGTTGACATAGTTTGAGTTGTCTTGGCCATGACAAGTTGACATAGTTTGAGTTGTCTTGATTATGACAAGTTGACATTAATCAAAGTGACATTACCAGAAGTTGTCTTGGCCATGACAAGTTGACATTGTTTGAGTTGTCTTGGCCATGACAAGTTGACATTGTTTGAGTTGTCTTGATTATGACAAGTTGACATTAATCAAAGTGACATTACCAGAAGTTGCTTGGCCATGACAAGTTGACATTGTTTGAGTTGTCTTGATCATGACAAGTTGACATTAATCAAAGTGACATTACCAGAAGTTGCTTGGCCATGACAAGTTGACATTGTTTGAGTTGTCTTGTTTATGACAAGTTGACAGTAATCAAAGTGACATTAATTTACCAGAAGTTGTCTTGGTCATGACAAGTTGACATTGTTTGAGTTGTCTTGTTTATGACAAGTTGACAGTAATCAAAGTGACATTAATTTACCAGAAGTTGTCTTGGTCATGACAAGTTGACATTGTTTGAGTTGTCTTGTTTATGACAAGTTGACAGTAATCAAAGTGACATTAATTTACCAGAAGTTGTCTTGGTCATGACAAGTTGACATAGTTTGAGTTTTCTTGATTATGACAAGTTGACATTAATCAAAGTGACATTAATTTACCAGAAGTTGTCTTGGTCATGACAAGTTGACATAGTTTGAGTTTTCTTGATTATGACAAGTTGACATTAATCAAAGTGACATTACCAGAAGTTGTCTTGGCCATGACAAGTTGACATATTGTCGTCCTGTTTAATTTCAAGTTGTCATTGCAAAGACAACTTCTGGTAATGTCACTATGATTAATGTCAACTTGTCATAATCAAGACCAGCCAAACATTGTCATATATTATTATTATTATTATATAATTTTCTGCAGTAAATGTACGTGGTCACATTCCACCGCTGCAGACGGCCGACAGAAGGCTGCAGGGAGGGGGGCAGGGGGGGCGGGCCGGGGGGGTGGGGGGCGTGCTGGGGGGTCGGCAAGTGGTAGCGTCCCTAGCGGCGCTCCGGCGGTCGTAAACCTGCCGAGTGGCGACCCATCACGATTAAATCCCCGAGGTCCTGCTGCGGTGGTCGTTCAGATTTATGACTCGATTTTATTTTTTGATGAACAGCAGGACGACCAGAGGACGCCACGAACACACACACACACACACACACACACACACACACACACACACACACACACACACACACACACAGACACACAGACACACACACACACACACACACACACACAGACACACAGACACACACACACACACACAGACACACACACAGACACACACACACACAGAGACACACAGACACACAGACACACACACACACAGACACACAGACACACACACACACACACAGACACACACACACACACACACACACACACACACACAGAGAGACACACACACAGACACACAGACACACACACACACAGACACACACACACACACACAGACACACACACAGACAGACAGACAGACACACACACACACAAGCACACAAACACACACACACACACACACAGACAGATACACACACACACACACACCACACAAACACACAGAACACAGACACACACACACACACACACAGACACACACACACACACAGAGACACACACACACAGACAGACAGACAGACACACACACAAGCACACAAGCACACAAACACACACACACACACACACACACAGACAGATACACACACAGAGACAGATAAAAACACACACAGAGAGACACACACACAACACACACACGAGACGACAGACACTTACTAAAAAGTAGTGATTATTTACATGGAGTCTGGTGGAGATATGCTGACTCTATACACGCTTAAAAAGTCCCGATTATTTTACATGGAGTCTGGTGGAGATATGCTGGCTCAATACACACCAAAAGTCCTGATTATTTACATGGAGTCTGGTGGAGATATGCTGGCTCTATACAGCTTAAAAAGTCCTGATTATTTACATGGAGTCTGGTGGAGATAGTGTGGCTCTATACAGCTTAAAAGTCCTGATTATTTTACATGGAGTCTGGTGGAGATATGCTGGCTCAATACACACCCTAAAAGTCCTGATTATTTACATGGGTCTGGTGGAGATATGCTTGTTCAATACCCACTAAAAAGTAGTGATTATTTACATGGAGTCTGGTGGAGATATGCTGGCTCTATACACGCTAAAGTCCTGATTATTTTACATGGAGTCTGGTGGAGATATGCTGGCCTCTATACACACTCAAAAAGTCTGATTATTTACATGGAGTCTGGTGGAGATATGCTGGCTCTAGTACCAAG
>NC_053125.1:1818781-1823781 GCF_010015445.1 Perca fluviatilis
TGCCATGCCTTTTTATTACATCACATATAACATATTACATATATGCATACATATACATTATGGATATTATCACATATATTATATATATGCATATACATATATATGCATACATATACATATACACCATATATACACCTACATATATCTATCACATATAACACTACACATGCTACATACTACATATATTACATATACATATCATACACCACATATTTCACTTACATATTTTTACACATATTATTTTTATTATATATTATCATACACCTATTATTTATTACAATTATTATTATTACATACATATATATTATTACTATTACATATATATACATACTACATATATATATATGTATTACATACATATATTATACGCTATACACTTATTATATACATATATTTTTATATATATTTCTATCACATACATATATATCATACTGCTATATACATATATACATCATATACTGCATATTATTATATTATATATATAGTTTAAGAGTACATATATATATCACACTTATATATGGTATTTATATACTATATATATTACAGTATGCATATATATATACATATTATATATACATATATATATGAAGTATATATACATACATATCAAGAGCATATATATATATATATATATGGGTAAGTATATAAAGAGTATATATAATATATAATATATATTATATATAGACGTATATAAGGAGAGCATATATATATAGTATATATACATATATATATATATGAGAGAGTAGTATATAGGTATATATATATATATATCATATATATATATATGGGGAGGGGGGAGAGAGAGAGAGAGGATAGAGAGAAATAGAGAGAGAAGACGAACCACTCCCTGCGCGTCACCCCAGATAGCTTATGGTCCGGGTACAACGCAACGCTCGGTGCGTTTCGGAAGACAAAAGAAGAAGAATCTCCATCTAGGTGCGAGGAAAAGAACAAGAGAGGCTCCCGTAAGCTGCGATCTCCTGACGTCTAACGGTGACCTTCTGACCCCTGACCTCTGGTACCCTCTTCACCTCTCTACAACCAAATGCAGTCTGCGTACGAATCAACCCCCAACAGAAAACTCCCCATGACCCTTTGTTTGAGTCCTTTAAAGCTTCACAGTGTGTGTATACAGCGCAGCCTTTTCCATTTTCACCTGCGTTAGGGTTTAGCAGAGTGACCCTTTTTCTTCCTATGGATTGTGGAATGCATCGTGCCCAGTAGCTCAGATCGTAGATCGCGCCGCCAGTCATACAGATAGTAAAGAAAGGCTGTGCTTCTCCGGACTTAGCCAGTTAGCAGGATCAGCTGGAGACTTCTCCTAAACCAGGAGCACAAAATAAAACACACACACACACAACACACAATAACACACACACAAACACAGACAAACACATAGCATAACACACACACACACACATCAGCACACACACACACACACACACACAGGTATCAGGTGTTTCCAGTCTCGGGCGCTACATACAGAGCAGTTCTTTGGAGATTAAAAAGTGAACTTGTGTGGGAAGCAAGTTTAAAGCAAAATAAGACAACCCTTTAAATATCATTGGTTGCCATTTTTTAAATGGCCTCTGGAAACACACCCCTCCCTAAAAAACACCATAAGTTAAAAGAACAAACAAGATACCACAAACCTCGTGATTGGGAATATGAGATTCTCTCAACACTAAGAAGACACACCTTTTTCAGACAGGCTCACGTCACATCTACGTCTTCAAGCTCAGTTGGAGGCTGCTCAGCAACGCCAGCAGCATCGGAAAGAGACTGATTATATCCTCTTCACTGGTCTCTGTCCAGAGCTCGTCGGGTGGTCCATTATATAATATTGTAGAATCAGCTAAAAAAGCTTCGGGAGTGTTCGGCAGAGGTTAGTGCAAAGGACCCTAGGGTGAAATTACCTCAACCATTAATCCCAGAGTTCCAGACATAAACATTTTACCTCGTCTGGCCACGCAAACGCCTTGGAAATAAAGTAGTCAAAAAATGGGTAACACTTCACTTGAAGGTATCGACATAATCACACACACTCAAACGTGACAAGACCACAAGCAAAACCTTTTAAAAACGAAGATCAAATTTTTCTACATTGACATAGTTGAGTGTTGATAACAATTGACATTAATACAAAGTGACATACTAAAGTGCTCAATAAGGACAGTTGAGTTGCGATCAGACAAGTTGACATTAATCAAAGTGACATTACCAGAAGTTGTGCATGACAAGTTGACATGTTTAAGTGTTGTTTAGACAAGTTGACATTAAAAAGTGAATAATTAACAAAGTTGCTTGCCATGACAAGTGGACATTGTTTGAGTGATTGAAAAGAGGACATTAATCAAAATGACATTAATTAACCAGAAGTGCTCACTGACAAGTTGACATTGTTTGAGTTGTCTTGATCATGACAAGTTGACATTAATCAAAGTGACATTACCAGAATGCTTGCAAGACAATGACATGAGTGTTGTTTAGACAAGTTGACAAACAAATGACATTAATAACCAGAAGTGTTGGCACATGACAAGTTGACATGTTGAGAGTTGAATAAACAAGACATCAACAAATGACATAATTAACCAAATTGTTGGTCATGACAAGTTGACATAGTTTGAGGCGATATACAAGTTGACATAACAAACATTACAGAAGTTGTGGTACATGCAAGTTGAATAGTTGAGTGGTTCTGATCATGACAAGTGACATTGTTTGAGTTGTCTGATCATGACAAGTTGACATTAATCAAAGTGACATTACTAGAAGTTGTCTTGGCCAAACAGTTGACATAGTTTAGTTGTCTTGATTATGACAAGTTGACATTAATCTAAGTGAATAACACAGAAAGTGCTGGCCATGACAAGTTGACATTGTTTGAGTTGTCTTGATCATGACAAGTTGACATTAATCAAAATGACATTACCAGAAGTTGCTTGGCCATGACAAGTTGACATTGTTTGAGTGTCTTGTTTATGACAAGTTGACATTAATCAAATGACATTAATTAACCAGAAGTGTGGGCACAAGTTGACATTGTTTGAGTTGTTATATGACAAGTTGACATTAATCAAAGTGACATTAATTAACAGAAGTTGTCTTGGCAGACAAGTTGACATTGTTTGAGTGTGTTGCCATGACAAGTTGACATGTTTGGGAGTGTCTGATTATGACAAGTTGACATGTGAGTCTGATTATGACAAGTTGACATTGTTTGAGTTGTCTTGAATTATGACAAGTTGACATTAATCAAAGTGAACATTACCAGTAGTTGCTTGGCCAGACAAGTTGACATTGTTTGAGTTGTCTTGTTTATGACAAGTTGACATTAATCAAAGTGACAAATAAAATAGTTGTCTTGGTCATGACAAGTTGACATTGTTTGAGTTGTCTTGTTAACAAGTTGACATTAACTCAAAGTGACATAATACAGAAGAGTCAACAATGACATTGTTGGGGAAGGAAAAAAGTGAAAACAAAAGGGCGCAAGGTGAGATAGTTTGAGTGCTTGGCAGACAAGTTGACATAGTTTGAGTTGTCTTGGTTATGACAAGTTGACATTAATCAAAGTGACATTACAGAAGGGTATGACAAGTTGGCATTGTTTGAGTGTTTGGCCATGACAAGTTGACATTGTTTGAGTTGTCTTGATTATGACAAGTTGACATTAATCAAAGTGGACATTACCAGAAGTTGTTGGTATAAAACAAGTTGAATTATTATTGTTTGAGCCTAACAAGTACATTAATTGCTACCAGAAGTTGTCTTGGCTACGACAAGTTGACATAGTTTGAGTTTTCTGATTATGACAAGTTGACATTAATCAAAGTGACATTAATTTTACTCAGAAGTTGTCTTGGTCATGACAAGTTGACATAGTTTGAGTTTTCTGATTATGACAAGTTGACATTAATCAAAGTGACATTACCAGAAGTTGTCTTGGCCATGACAAGTTGACATATTGTCGTCCTGTTTAATTTCAAGTTGTCATTGCAAAGACAACTTCTGGTAATGTCACTATGATTAATGTCAACTTGTCATAATCAAGACCATCAAACATTGTCATATATTATTATTATTATTATATAATTTTCTGCAGTAAATGTATCGTGGTCACATTCCACGCTGCACCACAGAAGGTGCAGGAGGGGGGGGGGGGGGTCAGGGGGGTTGGTGCAGGTCGTAGTTGGTAGGTCGCTCCCTGGCGGCTCCTGGGGTCGTAACTCGCTGAAGGGCACCCATCACGATAAATCCTCAAGGTCCCTCGTGTGGTGCTCAGATTTATGACTCGATTATTTTTGATGAACAGGACGCACTAGAGGACGCTGCACACACACACACACACACACACACACACACACACACACACAAGACACATAACACACACACACACAGACACACAGACACACACACACACACACACACACACAACACACAGACACACACACACACACACAACACACACACAGACACACACACACACACAGAGACACACAGACACAAACACACACACACACAGACACACAGACACACACACACACACAGACACACAGACACACACACACACACACACACACACACATAGAGACACACACACAGACACACAGACACACACACACACAGACACACACACACACACAGAGACACACACACAGACAGACAGACAGACACACACAAGCACACAAGCACACAACACACACACACACACACAGACAGATACAACACACACACACACACACACACACACACAGACACACACACACACACACACACACACAGACACACACACACACACAGAGACACACACACACAGACAGACAGATAACACACACACAAGAATAAGCACACAACACACACACACACACACACACACACAGACAGATACACACACAGAGACAGATACACACACACACAGAGAGACACACACACACACACACACACGCAGACAGACAGACACTTACTAAAAGTAGTGATTATTTACATGGAGTCTG
>NC_053125.1:1826281-1838781 GCF_010015445.1 Perca fluviatilis
CACACACACTTACACATAGACACACACAAACACACACACACACACACACACACTTACACATACACACAAAAACACACACTACAAATACATACACACACACACACTTACACATAGACACACACAAACACACTTACACACACACACATACACACACATACACACACAAACAGACACACACACACACACACACATAACACACACACACATACACACACACACACATACATACACATACACATATAAATACATACACACACACACATATACACAACACATACACAAACATACACAACACAAATAAACATAAAAACACATAGACACACACACAAACACACAAAATAACAACAAACAACATAAACACACACACAAACAAACACAATAATAAAAACACACATACACACAAACAAACACACACAAAAAACACATTTACACATAGACACACACACACACATATACATATAGACAACACAAACACACTTACACACACACAAACAGACACACACACACACACACACACACACACACACACACATAAATACACCAACACACATACACAACATAACATAAACAACACACACATATGCACACCCATACAAACACATAGACACACAAAACAATATAAACATAAACACAAAAACAAAACACACACACACACAAACAACACTAATAACACAAACAAACACACACACACACAATACAAAAACACACACACACACACACACACACACAACACAAACAACACACAATAACACACACAACCATAATATAACAATAACAAAACACACACAAACACACTCTATACACACACAATAAAACACACATAACAACACAATAACACACAAACACACAAACACACACACACACAAACAAGCTGGAGGCGACGAGGAAACAGGCAAACTGAGTCCTGCTTAAACCAGGGGTCTTCAACCATGTATAAGCCAAGGACCCCTTAACTAAAGGAAAGATGGATCAGGGACCCCCTACAGCACTGGTCCTCAGACGTTCTCCAGTAATGTCCCCCTTCTGAGCTGTCTCTTTACCCCAGGTACCCCCCCTGACCAGCACTGGTCATTTTGAGTAGAAAACAAAGTGAATATAAAGAGGAAGAGTACAGCGCTGTCAGAGATAGAGCTACTAAACTACAGCCTTGGAACTGGAAAACAAACTTTTAAATGCTGATTGGAAAAAGAGACAAAAACTGTAAGAAAGACAAAAAAACAGAGATAAACTTGGAAAAAGATGGTAGAAAGAAGGGAGGAAGGAAGGCAAGAAGAGGTCAAAATAGTATTAAAAACTTCAAAAACAGAGACATGAGAAGAAGAAAGAGAGAAACTTGTAAAAAAGTAGAAGGACAGTAGAAGGAAGGAGAGATCAGGTCCAGAGAAGGAAACACAATGTCACATTTTTGGTAGAAAAAACTAATTTCTACATGAAGAGGAACAAAGTTCTGGACAAGTATGAGATCACGGTATGAGATTACGGTATGAGATCACGGTATGAGATCACAGTATGAGATCACGGTATGAGATCACAGTATGAGATCACGGTATGAGATCACGGTATGAGATCACGGTATGAGATCACGGTATGAGATCACGGTATGGGATCATAGTATGGGATCACAGTATGAGATCACTATGAGATCACAGTATGAGATCACGGTATGAGATCACAGTATGAGATCACAGTATGAGATCACGTATGGATCACGTATGGTAATGAGATCATATGATCAATATTCACAAGAACATGAAATAAAACGAATGATGAGATCACATGAGATCACGTATAGATCATGGTATGAGATCACAGTATAGAGATCACGTATGATCACGTAGGATCATGGTATGAGATCACGGTATGGGATCACAGTATGATCAGGTATGAGATCACGTATAGATCACGTATGAGATCATATGATCACGATGAGATCACGGTATATACTATGTGATCGCATGATCACAGTATGGATCACGGTATGAGATCACGTATGAGATCAGTATGAGACACATATGAGATCGTATGAGATCACAGTATGGATCATATGAGACTAACTTGAGACAGGCATGGCATAGTATGGATCACTATGAGACAGATGTCAGACACGGTATGACTATGAGATCACAGTATGAGATCATGAATAGATACATAAGAACGTATGAGATCAGTATGATCACAGAATGAGATCACAGTATGAGATCACGGTATGGGATCACAGTATGAGATCATGGTATGAGATCATGGTATGAGATCACGGTATGAGATCACAGTATGAGATCATGGTATGATCACAGTATGAGATCGCAGTATGAGATCACAGTATGAGATTACGGTATGAGATCACAGTATGAGATCATGGTATGATCACAGAATGAGATCACAGTATGAGATCACGGTATGAGATCATGGTATGAGATCACGGTATGAGATCACGGTATGAGATCACAGTATGAGATCACGGTATGGGATCACAGTATGGGATCACAGTATGAGATCACAGTATGAGATCACAGTATGATCAATATGAGATCACATATGATCACAGTATGGGATCATGGTATGAGATCACGTATGGGATCACGTATGGGATCACGTATGAGATACGTATGAGATCACGGGGATACGCAGAGATCACGGTGAGATACGTTGTACAGTATATCACGTATGAGATCCGTATGTCAGTATGGAACGTATGAGATATTGAGACATATGGGAAGGTTGAGATCACGGTATGGGATCACAGTATGGGATCACAGTATGAGATCACAGTATGAGATCACAGTATGAGATCACAGTATGAGATCACAGTATGAGATCACAGTATGGGATCACGGTATGAGATCACAGTATGGGATCACGGTATGGGATCACAGTATGGGATCACAGTATGAGATCACAGTATGAGATCACAGTATGAGATCACAGTATGAGATCACAGTATGAGATCACAGTATGAGATCACAGTATGATCACAGTATGGGATCATGGTATGAGATCACGGTATGAGATCACGGTATGGGATCACAGTATGAGATCATGGTATGATCACAGTATGAGATCACAGTATGAGATCATGGTATGATCACAGTATGGGATCACAGTATGAGATCATGGTATGATCACAGTATGAGATCACAGTATGGGATCACAGTATGGGATCATGGTATGGGATCACAGTATGAGATCACAGTATGAGATCACAGTATGATCACAGTATGAGATCACAGTATGAAATCACAGTATGATCACAGTATGATCACAGTATGGGATCACAGTATGAGATCACGGTATGAGATCACGGTATGGGATCATGGTATGGAATCACAGTATGAGATCACAGTATGAGATCATGGTATGAGATCACAGTATGAGATCACGGTATGGGATCACTGTATGGGATCATAGTATGGGATCACTATGAGATCACAGTATGAGATCACGGTATGAGATCACGGTATGAGATCACTGATATCGGGTGATTATTCAGAAATGATGTAGGGAGATCTCAGAGATGACGACCAGTCCGATGATTACAAATCAAGTGCAGCTTTATTCAAACAGTGAACAAACTTTCATGACACTGGGACAACCATGAGCATACAGACACGTCTGCCCAAGGATAACCAACATGTACATCATAGTGAATACCTTTTAAACTCTTTTTGTGCTTACACAGCACGAGACATCTATTTCAGTGCACACGTTTTACTCTTAAACTACACCTTTTATGGCCGATGCTCCTAATAGATTCCCACATTCCTGGCTCCAATTCCTCTGTGTGAAAGTTGTACCCAAACTCATAATAGATTTACACATTCTTGTGGGTGAAGGTTGTCCCCAGACTAACCTTCTTGTGTGGTACACTACATACAAGATATCAAATACATTTGAAACATGTAGGCTGAAATATCCAACCTATCAATCCTCCCTTTTTTTATCCTAGTTGAGGTACAGTACAACAATGTGATATGTAACAATACATCACTTACATGAAACATTAACAATGCTAATCATGGCAGAGGCGAAAACCTGGTGGCTGTTTCTTTACCAGGACAAAATTCCTCTGCGATCCCCTCATTAAATTGCTGCCAGCCGAATCTTTGGGGCGATCACATTATTCTTTGTCATGATAGCATAGTTCCTCCATCATTTCCTACATGTTCTTAACCTTGTTACATTGAATTTTTATTCACATCTTTTAATCCACTTGTCCCATGGACCCTCATCATCACTTGATGTGGAAGTATCATACAATGTAGAAGACGCAGACCTGTGTCTCCGTCGATGAGCTGATTGGAAATGCACATGATTAACATTTGGAAGAAAAAAACATTTCCAGAGTTACAAAACTCCGTTGTTGGAATTAATTCTACTATAGAAAAACACTTGAGCTCTCCTACAATTACCCCGTCAGTAGGTGACTTGTATTCAACAGTCATTCTTACTTATCCGAAATCAATAAAAGTAATATTAATACTATTTATGTAAAATGCCCTTGTCGCATTTGTTCTTAAAGGAAGTAATATACATTGCGTTTTTTGTCATTGAGTGGAGTGATGTCATCCTAATGTCCAACACCCCTCCTCTTTAAACCTCATCTGTTTAACATTACTATATAAACTAGATAGATGCTTAACAGTAACATGACACTCAGCAATCTACTATCTTATAAAATAGACCCATGCATATTTTAGTCAATCCCAATTTCCCAATGCATTAAAATTTGGACCGATATTGCAATTATTCAACTCAAATAACCATTTCAACTACTTGAAATTGTAAACATTTTGAAATATGAAAATTATCTTAAACTCTTCAGATTTTACCTCTTTTAATCAATAAGCCAAAATCGTAATCACTATTAAAAATTCAATGAATTGCATAGCTCCGCTCTGGAGTCAGTATAAGTTGTTTTACCCTCTAACAGTTACAGTAACACCACTTTTCAGCTTATGCAGAATAGTGACCTTCACGTCAGATTTCTAAACCTCTATGTATGTTACAAAAGATACTAATTTTGATACTCAATTGGCTGTGATGAACTGATTTCCATTTAACATATGTAGCACTAATCTTGGACGAAGCTGTCACCGGAAATACAAATTTGACAGAATGTATATCACCACGTACAGACAAAATGTAATTTTTCCCTACCAAGTTGCTTGATATCGAGACATCTCTTAACCCTTCATATAGGTGTGTTTACCTATGTGTTTACCTATGTAATAACCTTATTTCAAAATAATTACTTCTTTAGAGTATGTGTGTTTCCAAAATGTGTACTTGTCAGTGCAGTACCTCCTCACGTCGCTGGGTCAGAGCAAAATCCAGTCTCTCTCCCCCTCACTTCTCAGTCCATCTGCCGGCTGTTCATCTGTTCTCCCTTTAGACAGAGTCTATTGATATGCGTGATGGAGACCTCAGGGTCATCTCCACCCTGGCCTCTTGCATTGTCACATTCCTGCTTTTCAGTCTCGGCACTGAACTGCAACTCCAGTTCATCTGTTGAATGTTTCACCAAAGTACTTTCGAACATGAGTGCACATTACTTCCTTAATGTCAGTCGCTGATCATACCTCGAAAACCATCTCGGTGTCCATTTCCACCATGGGCAGTTGAAAATCCCGGCCTCTCTCCCCTCTCAGCTTGTTTTGTAACACCAGATGTGTTTCTGGTGCAGGTGTCTAATGGAGGGGGCCCATGTTGCCCACAGAATGGAATAGAATACACAGCCCAGGATTCATGATCCTGGTCCAGCTTTTACTGGTCCTGCAGCATGGGGAAGTGAGACGGCCCGCGCTCTGACACATCGAGGCCCTGAATAAACACAAAACACAACTCCTCCAGAAGCATTATTTGTACTTTACTCATTGTAGTTCTCTTGATTCTCTTTCTAGCGTTGTAACCTATGACATTGATTCAAAATGTTGCAACAAAAATATCACCTAAGTAAAAAAAAAACAAAAAAAACATAATAAAAAAATATGTACTTAAAGTATCAAAAGTAACAATGCAGGAAAGTCAACCAACTAAGTAATTAAGCAGCTAATCATTTCAACTGGACTTGTAAGCCTATATACTAACTAAAACCCAATTTTGATTATTTGTTTTACACAATCCTTAATTTGTCTTTAACAATGATATGTCAGATCACAATAACCTCGAAAGCATTTGACAAAACTCTGGTACTGTCTTTTTAGTTTTTGAAATCAAAATGAGTCATTCCTGAAAATTACATAATTTGTCCTTTTTTGTATCTAAGTTTTAGTGCTTGGCAGTAGCAGTTAGCAGTTTTACTATTCTTTATCTAAATGTTTACCCTACTTAGATTGTATCCCAAATACTTCAGTATGATCTCTGTACCAACAAAAGTAACTAATATGAACTGCATTATCCTAACTCAAAAGTCATACATTTAGCTCTCTCTAGTCGATAAAGCTGTTAAATTATGTAATTCTTCTCAAACTCAAATCTTATTTATACTTATTCTCAATGGTTTCACAGCAACATCACCATTCTTAGTTTTCATAAAATAACCTCCAAACCAGGTCAATCTGCTGTTTCATCAGAATTGGATTAAGTCGCTCTGTTTCTTCACAGAAATCAGATTTATTCGTTCTGTTTCCCACCTTCACAAATGTCACCCATTACTTTGGCACAACGACGTGACCATATGTGACAGCGGGGAACCATAGCAAAATTCAGAACCCTACACAATGATCAAATCTAGAATCATTTTATTCAAAGTAAAATCATTTTAGATTCCTCACTACTCAAAACAAGTGGTCAAACTCCTTTAGGATGGCCAAGGTGATGTCCTGGAACCCAACATCTTAGTCCTCTCGTCTCTAATTGTCAATGGAGGTAGAGGCTGGAATTGTTTCTTCCAGGATGATCAGTCACTAGTATCAAGGTTCCAGACACAAATCACACATGCCAGCTGTTAATCTCTTTTTCTTTTCTTCCCTTTTTATTTTATTTTTTATTTTCTTCTCTCAGGCCTGAACCTTGTTTATCCTACTTTTTTCCTCAACTTTTTCCCAATTTTTTTCGTATACTTCAAAAGCAAGTATAGTGAAGGCTTCCAAATTGGAAGGAAATTTTGAATTCTTATGCCATTTCTCTAGGTGTTTTATGACATTTTTCTCTCTTTTTTTTATTTTTTATCTGTCAACATAACTTTAATTTATACATTTAATAGATCTCAATCACATAGTTTCATAGTCGAGCAACCACCACTTTTACAAACAGAACACTTTATTTGAGCTGCGCTCAAGTCTAAGTCTTAAAATGAAGTCTTTCTCAGTGCAGGCTGCAATGACATTACCACACACACAAAGTCAACATCATTTCAGCTTGAAACAGCTTTCAACACTAAATTATCTTCATTCATTCATTCAGTTCCTAGAAGCATGCTTTTCCGCCGTTCCCTTTTTCCTTATATTACTTTTTCCTAAATTTCTGCTACCTTTGAAGTGTAGATTTCAATGAGAGGTTACTTCGGACATAAATTTGTCAACCTATGAATCGATTGGTAACTTACCATTGAATTTTATTCTACAAACTCCCAGCGTCCTGGAACCTCTCAGTTCCTGGAGCGGACCCAAAAATTCACCTAGTGACTTCCCAGGACTTAGCGGCCCATTCTAAAAATTGCCTCCTTGAGGGCTTTAATTCCCCATTAACGGCGTCCTAATCCTTATTTCCTTATTCCCTCTTGTTTCATTTATTTCCTTTTTTTCATTTATTTATTTATTTTTCATTTCTTTGTAATGTTAACGCTTGACAAGATAATTTACTATGATTTTGACCCATAAATTAAAAAAATTAAATTGCAGATACACAAAACATATAAAGCAAACCAGGACAAAAACACGTAAAGCAACACAAGACAAAAACTCACAACAAATACGCAGCACTTGATTCGAAACTGGAGTGGATAATGGTCAGTTTTGAATTGTTTACCGGCTATGTCCCTAATCAAATTCAACTCCTAACTTCCTCTTTTTCTCCTGTGTAACTAACTAAACATTCACCCGAACTCCCCCTGTCTTCGTCACCAACTGTCTACAGGGCACGCCAAAATAACTAGCTTTGAACCAGTCAAATCTTCTCTTACGCCTTATGCGTCACAATCAGTCATCACATTCATTTCGACTCTGTGTACTGAACCTCTTCCCAAACGAAGCATCAATCACACAGAGAAGTCCGCACCAAAATCACGCACCAATCAATGTCACCCACCATGGGACATCGGTAATAGTTGGGCCACAAACACACCAGGGCTTCTTTCATCCCTATATGAATCACAAGAAAATAACAGATACGTCTCTGTCCCTCAACGCTTCACCATACGTTGGTCTTACCACTGTCAGCTAAAAGCGACCCGAATATTCAAATAACCTCACACACAATCTATCTAATCGTGTTGCGCAACACTTTGTCACAGGTTAGATTTGATTATGGCAACAGCTTCAACAATTCAAACACCATTTAAACATTTTAGAATTTCATCCATTTTAGTATAACCCAATTAATAATTTCACAGCCAAATCATGTCTCCCTCATTTCAATTCCCGTACCCGGTTCTTTTACAGATATGCAACAAAAGGGAGCAAATTCCATTCAACAAGAATAGACATTTACTCACCTTTCGCTGAATCTGCACATGTTCAGTGACGCCAAATGATATCGGGTGATGATTCAGAAATGATATAGGGAGACCTCAGAGATGACGACCAGTCCGATGATTACAAATCAAGTGCAGCTTTATTCAAACAGTGAACAAACTTTCATGACACTGGGACAACCATGAGCATACAGACACGTCTGCCCAAGGATGACCAACATGTACATCATAGTGAATACCTTTTAAACTCTTTTTGTGCTTACACAGCAGGAGACATCTATTTCAGCGCACAAGTTTTACTCTTAAACTACACCTTTTATGGCCGATGCTCCTAATAGATTCCCACATTCCTGGCTCCAATTCCTCTGTGTGAAAGTTGTACCCAAACTCATAATAGATTTACACATTCTTGTGGGTGAAGGTTGTCCCCAGACTAACCTTCTTGTGTGGTACACTACATACAAGATATAAAATACATTTGAAACATGTAGGCTGAAATATCCAACCTATCAATCACAGTATGAGATCACGGTATGAGATCACGGTATGAGATCACTGTATGAGATCACAGTATGAGATCATGGTATGAGATCATGGTATGATCACAGAATGAGATCACAGTATGAGATCACGGTATGGGATCACGGTATGGGATCATAGTATGGGATCACAGTATGAGATCATGGTATGAGATCACGGTATGAGATCACAGTATGAGATCACAGTATGTGATCACGGTATGAGATCACAGTATGAGATCACGGTATGAGATCACGGTATGAGATCACAGTATGAGATCACAGTATGAGATCATGGTATGGAATCACAGTATGAGATCACAGTATGAGATCACGGTATGAGATCACAGTATGAGATCACAGTATGAGATCATGGTATGGAATCACAGTATGAGATCACAGTATGGGATCACAGTATGAGATCACGGTATGAGATCACAGTATGAGATCACAGTATGAGATCATGGTATGAGATCACAGTATGAGATCACAGTATGATCACAGTATGGGATCATGGTATGAGATCATGCTATGATCACAGTATGATCACAGTATGAGATCACAGTATGGGATCACAGTATGAGATCACAGTATGATCACAGTATGATCACAGTATGATCACAGTATGGGATCATGGTACGAGATCATGCTATGATCGCAGTATGATCACAGTATGAGATCACAGTATGAGATCACAGTATGATCACAGTATGATCACAGTATGAGATCACAGTATGATCACAGTATGATCACAGTATGATCGCAGTATGATCACAGTATGATCACAGTATGATCACAGTATGAGATCACAGTATGAGATCACAGTATGAGATCACAGTATGATCACAGTATGAGATCACAGTATGATCACAGTATGAGATCACAGTATGATCGCAGTATGATCACAGTATGATCACAGTATGATCACAGTATGAGATCACAGTATGGGATCACAGTATGAGATCACAGTATGATCACAGTATGAGATCACAGTATGATCACAGTATGATCACAGTATGATCACAGTATGATCACAGTATGGGATCACAGTATGATCGCAGTATGATCACAGCATGGGATCACAGTATGATCACAGTATGGGATCACCCTGGTGATACTTGGAGCAAAGTCTCATGTTGTGTCGAGCCTTCTTATTGGTTTAAAAACAGCAGTGCCCCTACCACTCCCATTCAAAAGGCCATTTCACCCAAAAAAACGAAAACACGGTCAATCTTAAAAGTGGCGCTTCCGTCCTAAATAAGCTTTTTAAAACGAAAAAGTCTGACCCGGGTCCATTGACAAAATGCCCCTGGGTTGCATTTTGGCGAGAGTTACTCTTGAACTGGCTTCCAAGCCTGACTTTACTGCTCAGTTTTATTCTCTTATTTTGAAATATTTTCTTCTCCCAGGAAGGTAGAACAGGCTGGAGCTCCTGCACAGTCTGTAAAAACTATCAACAAGGCGGACTTACGCTAAGACGATGCAGCTCGTACGGGGAACACACGATGTATCACTTGAACCTAAATCAAATCTTTCAGTTTTGGAACAGTTGGTACGAAACACGAGGGAATTCTTTAAGACTCCACCCTAGATCATGCCTGTCTGAAAAGAGAAATAACTTTTTTTACACTACGTGCTGTAAAGTCATGGAATGAGCTTCCAGAAGATGTGGTGTGTTCCCCTTCTGATATATAGTAACTTATGTAATTTATTTATGAAATTTATTTATGATTTGTTAGAAAACTTCAATTATGAAATGAATGTGTTTTGTAAAATGTTAAAATGTGAACTTATATATATATATATATATATATATATATATATATATATATTTATATTTATGTATATATAAGTATTTATGTATTTATGTATATATAGTGTATATATATATATATATATATATATATATATATATATATATTTATATTTATGTATATATAAGTATTTATGTATTTATGTATATATAGTGTATATATATATATATATATAGTACAGTCGACCAAAAAGTTTGGACACACCTTCTTATTCGATCGTTTCCTTTTTATTTTCATGACTATTTACATTGTAGATTCTCACTGAAGGCATCAAAACTATGAATGAACACATATGGAATTATGTACTTAACAACAAAGTGTGAAATAACTCGAAAACATGTCTTATATTTTAGATTCCTCAAAGTAGCCACCCTTTGCTTTTTTTGATAACTCTGCAAACCCTTTGGTTGTTCTCAATGAGCTTCATGAGGTAGTCACCTGAAATGGTTTTACCTTCACAGGTGTGCTTTGTCAGGGTTCATTAGTGGAAGTTTTTCCCCTTATTAATAAAGGGTGGCTACTTTGAAGAATCTAAAATATAAGACATGTTTTCAGTTATTTCACACTTTTTTGTTAAGTACATAATTCCATATGTGTTCATTCATAGTTTTGATGCCTTCAGTGAGAATCTACAATGTAAATAGTCATGAAAATAAAAAGGAAACGCATTGAATGAGAAGGTGTGTCCAAACTTTTGACCTGTACTGTGTATATTTTTCTTGTGTTTTTAGGGTCTGGAATAGAGGATTGTATATCCTGTACCAGAAATCTTTCAAGAAATAATTAAATAAATAGTGCTTACACAGTTCACCTCCCTGTGACACTGATCCAGTCCGAACAGGGCTCACCAGAGAAAGCAGAGGCATGTCCAAACAGGGATTAGCGAAGGTTAAATGAGAAAATCGCTCCTTCTGCGGAGTAGATGAAGGCTATTAGCCGCCGCTGTCATACCGGGGCCGTGGGAAGCCGTGTGGCGGTGGCTTTGCAGACGCGTGAGTCAGAGCCTCGAGCTTTTATTTTGGCGGGGAGGACGGCGACTGTGCACCGTTAACGAGGGTCAGGCATTAAGCAGCTGTCGGTGAAGCAGACAGGGAGGAGGGAAGGAGGAGGAATGTAATCCTTCTGTTGTCCCTCGGCTCAAAGTTGACCCATTTTTAACGTTTTTGGGGGTTCCCTTTCAACCAAATTGCCCAAAAGAAATCACACTGATGCATGCATGGCACCTAGATACCGCGTTGTTTCCTTGTTGGTAAACTTGTGTTTTATTCAATTTTATCGCATTCCTGACCAAACTTTGACATGTACCACATCGTCTGATGTTAATTAGTCAAAATAATTCATCATTTCGGCTTTTTTTTCCAACTCAAAAAGTAGGTATAATGTCATATGTACACTCACCTAAAGGATTATTAGGAACGCCCTACTAAGACTGTGTTTGACCCCCTTTCGCCCTTCAGAACTGCCTTAATTCTTCGTGGCATTGATTCAACAAGGTGCTGGAAGCATGTTGGCCCATATTGAGAGGATAGCAACACACAC
>NC_053125.1:1841281-2043781 GCF_010015445.1 Perca fluviatilis
GTAGTGGATGGCCTTCAAGAAGCAGGACAGTTTTAGTTTTGAACTAATCCTTCTGCTAAGTAACCTCCAAACATCCGGGTTAGCACCAATAACTGACCCCAGCCTCGACACCGAGCCATCCTATTTTTGTCCTCAACAGATATACTGCCCCCCCAACACAATACAGCATAAAAAAGTACACTAGCCAAAATCTACAACGCCTACGAATGCTGGTGGATCAGTTTATGGTATGTATGGTATGTACGTTTTGCCCATTTACTTTCATTGGTCAAGTCATATTTGTGCAATCCAAACTTGAATTAACTATTTGGGGGGTCTAACTGATATGTATTAAAATTGTCAGTAGGTGTGCGTGTGTGAGTGAGTGGTTGTTCGTCTATGTGTGGCCCTGCGATGGACTGGCGACCTGTCCGGGGTGTACCCCGCCTTTCGCCCGACGTATGCTGGGTTTGGCTCCAGCCCCCCCACGACCCTGTGCGCGGGATAAGTGGTTGACGATGGATGGATGGATGGATGGATTTTATTAATCACACACTGGGGAAACTCCTAATACTCCTGATACTGACTCATATTGAGAGACAATAATTGCGTTAAGTTAAAAGCCTCTGATGTAAAGCAGCTGACGAAGCTGGTGAGTGAAATAACTGTAAACACATTGTAACACACGCTTCTTTGCACATCTCATCCCAATCTATTCAATGTGTTATATTACAGTAATTCAATCATATTGTGTGAAGGCGTATCATGAGCCTTTCATAAAAGCAAATAGAATCATTTTTTCTTATTACTTAAGCACATCATTTAAATGAAGCAGTGGTTACAACAACCACAGAGACTAACCATAACTTAGTAGTTAGAGTCAATAGTCAAATAAATCAATGTCTTTCTGAACATGTGTGACATTCAAAACCATGATAACTGACACAGATATACAAAACACCATGCATTGTGTATACAAATGTTTATTGCAAACAGACCTAAGTAGTAAACATACATAAAAGAACATAAAAGAACTATAAAATGTATACACTGGTCATGTTCATGGGGCTTGCACATTGCCTGAAACTAAGGCAGCCAGTCTGTGTCTTGCATCATTCCCAGAGGTTTCATTGTATGCCATGTGTCCACGGGGAGGTTGGGCGTCATCCATTAAAATGTCTTCATCCGGAACCAGTGTGTCACCATTGTCCATACACACATTGTGCAAAAAGGCACATGAAGCAATTACTTGGGGTGCAAATGTGGGCTTCACCTCCAAAGCTCTGAAAAGCGTTGACCTCCATCTGGTCTTCATCATGCCGAACACCCTTTCAATTATGCTGCGCCCCCTTGACTGGTAGTAGTTGAATCGCTGTTGTACTTCTCCATGCACTGGCTCCTTGAATGGGGTGATGAGGCAAATCGGAGTTTCCAAACAGGGATACCCACCATCACCCAGGAAGATGTAGCCTATTGGGGGATACCGTCTTGTGGTGTAAAAACTGCTGTTTTTCAGTATCCGTGTGTCATGGACAGACCCCGGATACCCCACAAAAATGTCCAGAAACCTGTCATTCGAGTCACATATTGCCTGCATGTTGATTGAGTAAAAGCCTTTATAATTCAAATAGTCCAATCTGTGACGCTGTGGTGGTTTTATACGTATGTGGCTGCCATCGATTGCTCCAACCACATTGTGGAATGCAGGGGTTCCAGAAATGTTGACAAATCCCTGACCCACTGCAGGCAGGTCCACTGTTTGAGGGAAGTCGATTGCTCTCCTCAGATTGTCCCATATGTTCTGGGCCACTCTGTGGATGATGTCATGAACTGTGGCCTTTGGCACATTAAAGACACGGGCCACCACCCGATAAGAGAGTCCATGTGCCAGCCAATAGGTGTATATGAGTACCTCAAGCTCATTACCCCAGCCATGGTCCTGCTCCCTGTGCAAAAGCCTCTGTAAGCTGCGCGTCGCTCTTCTGGTGAGGCGGAAATCCTGTGACCATCGTGACCAGAACAAAGCACATAATGGCTACAATTACGTCTCCCCCCAAAAATAAAACACATCGTGACTACAGTTGTCCCCCAGAACAAAGCACGTAGCAGGACTGGACTTGTACAAAAAAAAACAACAAAATAACGTCCCCCCTTCCCCACAACAAAGTACATAGCTAGCTAGTTAGTAGTTACACGCCCCCCCACCTAAAATAAAAACACATCGTGACTAGAGTTGTCTCCCCCCAGAACAAAGCACATATGAGGGCTGGAGTGGTACAGAAAAATAATCGACAAAATAATACTTATACACATAGATATGTAATGGGTTCGTATTACAATATAATACGGTCCATGTAATATACACCAGTCCAGCTCGGCTAGCTACACCATAACGTTGTTTGCAGCGAATCCATACATACCATAAACTGATCCACCAGCATTTGTAGGCGTTGTAGACGTCTTCTTCTCCTCGCATGATTTCTTCTATTTGTTGCAGACAATCGCAAAAGAATCACTATAACCAATGCAATCGACTTGCGCACACGGCATCTTGGATGTTTGTGATCAACTTGGTGACGTAACAGCCAGCTAGCGACAATGCTTGATGACGTAACCGTAACCAAGTAGTGTCCGATTTCTTAGGGATAGGTTTCCTCTCCTAGCCCTTAGCACTCTGCGTGTAGGGCCTAGGGTTAGGGATAAGACAAAGGGTAAGGGATAAGGGGAGGATTCAGATTCAGCCTTGGACTCGAAGTCTGATCGCTGTGCAGTTTTTCAGGGAAAAAGATAATGAGTTATGAAGTTCTCCCACAAGCATTTGGCTACGGTCCGAGCCTTCTGATTAGGAGTTGGAATTGCCAATGCATATTTTGTGAAGAAATCAGTGATCACAAGAACATCTTTTGTATTGCTTCGGTCTGGTTCTATTGACAAGAAGTCCATACAGACTAACTCAAGCGGTCTTGTAACTTGAATGTTAACCAGAGGCGCAGCCTTCTCATTTGTTGTCTTCTGACAGACACAGCGGCTGCAACTCTTTATCTTCCTCTCAACATCAGTAGCCATTCTTGGCCAAAAGAATCTGGATCGTGTAAGGTCAAGGGTACGATCGAAACCGAAATGACCCATGTCATCGTGAAGACTTCTCGTTACCATATCCCTGAACTTCACTGGTAAGACTATCTGGTATTGGGTTTCTTCACCGACCTGCCTTTTCCTGTAGAGAATATCATCCTTCATCTCCAGCTTGCTCATCTCTCGCAGAAAGATGGGAAGGTCTGGCAGTTCTTTCCTAACAGCCGGAGGAGGGGTTTCCCCAGTTTCCATCAGACAGATGATTTCACAGATAGCAGGATCAGCTCTTTGACGTTGTTTCAAATCTTCCTCTGAGATACTGGATATGACAGGAAAACCATCACAGTGCTCAAAGCTGTCTGGAATAGCGTTAGCCGACATGGCAAGAGATGGAACCAGAGGACTGATGGGGCCATTCTCATTTGTGTCTACAGGAGGGCAGACTAGATGTTTTTCACAGACTGCACTAACAGTTTTGCAGGAGATTCGTGTGAATTCGTCAGACTCAGGTAGGTGGTGATGTATGAATTGACGGATTCGCTCCTCTTTCTGAGAGACTAAGTCATTTACAGGTTCAGCATGTGGACATCGCGAGAGGCCATCTGCGTCGAGATTGCATTTCCCTGCTCGGTACTGAAGCTGGAACCTGAAGGTGGAGAGGGCAGACAACCAGCGATAGCTTGTTGCATCCAACTTCGCTGTGGTAAGCAGTTAAGTTAAGGGGTTGCTGTCTGTGACCACTGTAAAAGGGACTCCGTATAGGTAATCAGCAAGCTTTTCCGTTACAGCCCATTTGAGTGCCAGAAATTCGAGTTTGTGAGCTGGATAACGAGCTTCACTCTTTGACAGTCCACGGCTGGCGTAAGCTATAACACGCATCGCTCCCCTCTGCTCCTGATATAGTGCTGCTCCTAATCCGGTTGTGCTTGCATCCGTGTGTAATACATACAGCAGCTTTGGGTTGGCAAATCCTAACACTGGAGCAGTGGTGAGCTTGTCAATGATGGTCTCAAAAGCTTGTTGACAGCTGTCTGTCCACCGCATTCCAAAAGGCTCTTTTGGCTTGAAGTATTGGCCAAGATCCTCTTTTGATCCTTCACTCTTTCGAGGTGGCGGGTACCCAGCAGTAAGATTATTTAATGGCTTGACGATCTTAGAATAGTTCTGGATAAATCGCCGGTAATACCCAGCAAACCCTAAGACTGAGCGTAGTTCTTTAAGATTTCTTGGACTAGGCCAGGTCTTTAGGGCCTCAATCTTCTCTGGGTCGGTTTCAACACCATGCTGCGAAACAATGTGTCCTAAGTACCTCACAGACGTCTGGAAAAACTTGCATTTCTCCAAAGACAGTTTTAAGCCGTACTCCTTCAGACGATTAAGGACGTGGAGAAGACAGGTTGTGTGTTCTTCAAGAGTTTCTGAGAAGACTATGAGATCGTCTAAGAAGACCAGAACTTCTTTTAGGTTGATATCCCCCATGCACTTCTCCATCAGCCTTTGAAATGTGCTGGGGGCATTAGTTACGCCCTGGGGCATCCTGTTGAACTCCCAGAACCCCAATGGACACACAAAGGCTGTTTTGGGTTTGTCAGCTTCCTCGACTTCGATCTGATAGTAGCCCGACTTAAGGTCTAGAACAGAGAACCACTTCGAGCCTGTGAGTGCAGAGAAAGTCTCCTCCAGGTTAGGCAGAGCATAGGCGTCCTTGATAGTCTGCAAGTTTAACTTCCTGTAGTCGATACAGAGCCTTATGTCTCCATTTTTCTTCCCAACGACCACTATAGGTGAAGAGAATGGTGACTCTGACTCCGGGATTATCCCTGCCTCACTCAGCTCTTGTAGATGTCTCCGCACTGCATCAAGATCTTGGGGACGTATAGGTTGAGGTCTATGCTTAAAGGGGGTCTCGTCACTCAACTTGATTTGGTGCTTAACTTTGTCTGTTCGACCAAAGTCTGAGTCATGTAGAGCAAACACTTCTGGCATAGCGCATAGTTTATTCTCTATTCTCTCTCTCCATTCAGCTGGAATTGGAGAGCCATCAAAGTTTAAGTTCAGTTTTACACTTTCAGAAGACTTTGGGGAACTACTCTGGTGTGCTGCATCTGTTTGGCTTTGCTTATCCTGAATAACTTCCTGCAAGGCGTGTATTTCAGCTATGACACTCTTTGCTGGGATGATTATGTCATGCTTGCTTTCATTTCGCAACACTACTGGTAGTTTCTTAGATGGGTTGTCAGGTAGACTAAGTAAACAGCTTGTAACTAACATGCCTCCAGGTAAGGAAGACAATGAAGGAGAGTCAATTACAACCCACCGATCTGCAGTTTGGCTGTAAACATGAGCTAAACCTTCTATTACGCGGCTTTGACCAGCTGGGACAACTGTAGGGTCTTTCCCTGATAGCCTCACTAGTCCTAAGCTACTGTTTTCTTTGTGTTTGTTTCTTTGCTGCATTATTTTCAGAACAACTCTGCAACCATATGGGAGTGCTTGGAAATCTGTGCTTGTACCAGAGTAATCCTCATACACTAAGTCTAAGGTGTTAGTGCCAATCAAGAGTGTGGGCTGTGCATTAGACAGTGTATCTGGGACAACTAATGCAAGAGTGGGTACAGTAATCTCAGAACCGAAACACTTCTTGGGAAAGGTGATATCCACTTCTATGAAGCCTGAATATGGTACATTTTGACCGTTTGCAGCCTCCACTTCCAACAGCTCTTCCAAAGGGTGAATCTTCATGTTGGACAGGTTGTTCTCATAAAATGATTGTGACACTGTGGTCACTTGAGATCCTGAGTCAAGAAGGAAGTTACAAGTTTGCCCATCGATGAGTACACAAGCAGTGTATTTGGCTCCAATCAACCCCTTTGGTAGTCCCACATCATTGGATCTTGTGCGTGAAAACCTTTTTCTATTGCGTTCAGTAGCAGAGTTGGGACTGTTGTCACTGTGTTTAGCTCTCATTTGTCCCACAATGAGGGCTGAGTTCAGTTTAAAGGTTGGGAAGAGGCTGAGTCATCTTGACTGTCCCACATAGACTGTTTCTCTTTCAGTTGTGTCTTCTTTGCAGCTACCAGTGAGGGATTTGGCTCATTGGAACATACAGATGCAATATGGCCATCCTCTCCGCATTGAAAACAGTACCAAGGCTTTGGTCTGTTACTAGGATGTTCAGATGCTCTGCTGTTTGATGCATGCTTTGCACTGAATTTTGTCACATTGGTCTTTGGTGGTTTATGTGTCTTTCTACTTGTGAGCTGGCTTTGAAGCTCAGTAACCTGTTTCTTTAAGTCAGCAACAACACCATCTGCCGAAGATGCATGGGGCTCTGATTTCTGTGTCTTTAATTGAGTCAGTTGACTCTACAGCTGAGTGATTTGCTTACTCAACTCAGTGATATCATTCCTCATTGATAGGTCAGTTTCAAGAGAGCTTGCTGCCAAAAGATGTGCATTGGCCTTTTGCTTTGATGCACCAAGGTGCTTTTTCATTCGGTTTTCTTTGGCACTCTGTTTGTCTTCCTCTACACGAAGCTGCAGCAGCAACTCAGGGAATGGAGGTGGGCTGTCCCTCTTACGTTCAAGCTTCTACGATTCCATATGCTGAGTCCAATAGTTCAAGGTAAGCTGTAGGCAACGCTTGTGGGCCTAAGGGTTTGACAACATTGGCGGCTGGGTACACTAAGCTGTCAAGAATCTTTCTTGAGCACTGAAGGTTAGACAGAGCTGGGTCTTTGAGGATGAGCTCAACACTAGTTCGCCATGTATCAAAGTCTACTTCATGACTGGGGCAAGGGATTCTGCCAGAAAATGCTCTAAGTCTGAATGACTCATTAATCGGTGACACTTGGGCTTCACTTCTCACTACGTGTTCTACGATCATTCGCTGCACTTCTGGAGGGTTAGCATAGCTCACAGCAGTCATAGGGGCTTCACTCACTTTACTCTGGCTGAATGCTTTGGCCTCAGTGGCACATTGGGGAGTTTCACCATGCTCCCTTGTTTTTACAGGAGAGGCTACTTGTGGCTGCGTCACTGGTGTTGGAGGTTGTTCTTTCTGAATTTCTGTGTTGAAAGATTCAATCTGAGGCTCATTAATGGGTTCTGCATTAGCTGATTTACTGCATTCAGATAGTTGCTCTTGCAGGATCTCTTCAAAGGATCTGCCACTCAGTTTAGCAATGTTTTGCAGTTCGGTTAGGAAGCTCTGGACGGCGCTACCAGTCGCACTGGGAACATATTCAGCTGACAAAGCTTTGATCTGGTATGTCACTTCACTAGGACTCTCATAGCAATGTGGGAGCAAAGGTTCAAGGGCTTTCACTGCAGCTCCACTCTCATACTCCACAATAGCATGCCTGTGGTATGGGGATTTCATCTACTCTAATTGTTCTCCCAATACGCCCATACCGGTTCAAGAAATCAGTGACATCCTGACCTGATTCTGTGTCAGTAAGTCCACTAACAATGACTGAGTTAGGCACTTTTACATTTTCTTTAGCTACAACTTCCATATTTTGGCCTGACTTTACTCTATTTTACATCTGGGTGGTCAAATTGCTTTATTTCACTCTTTATTTTAGTACTCAACTGCTCCTGGCTGGCTAGCCAGTTTATGTAGCACTTACTACAAGTAGTATATAAGTTAGGACCAGGCTCTAGGTTCGGAGGAGCAGTTTGTGGCTAAATAATAATACTCCAGACAGAAAAGTAAGTTTAAATGCCGGCTTGTTTATATAAAAATAAAATAAAAAAAGAGTAGGAAGAATTCAGAAACAGATAGAAATAGTAAATGGTACCAAATACCAGTTTACATACACAATTCACATAACATGGACACAATATTTGCACTTAAAGGCAATCTATTCAAGGTTGAACCTTTCCTTTGAATGGAAAAGAAATGAAATACTATATTTCTCATCTTCAGTTTGATTCAACCTATTTGGTTTCAAGAATGACTTTCAACTTAAGCTAAATTAAAGTTGCCCCTTTAATTTGCTATTTAGTTTCTATTATCTTGAGTCAAAGGTATTGTGGAGGATTTTCTTTTTCCGGGTGGATCATCAAGACTATTGGTCCTCCTAGTTGTCAATCATTCTGGCGCTATGTTTACGTAAGGCCGTCGTACGTGCTCGTCCCTAGGGTAGTTTTCGCTTTCTGCGCATGAATACTTTCAGGTGTATATGTGTGGTGAGCTACGAGTGTCAATGAAAGGTATGACAAGAAGAGAAAGGCCTCTGAAGAAAGAAACAAGACCGGAGTGTTTTTGGGAGAATGTTTCACACGCTGGCGTGCGCTAAAAGCACAGATTGGGCTCTCCACTGATGCCTCAGTCGCAAAGTTTCTACTCGACAGGTAAAGTTTGGCATGCTATTTGGAGAAATCCATTTAAAATCACTGCTAGTGAAAGTTGATGTAAGCTATGATTAGCGATGCTAGCCCTGGCACAAGTCACGCACCGCAAAGACACGGTAAACATCTCAATTTGTGAAAAAGTGCAAATCTTCTTTTGGAAAGTAGGCTTGTATGAACCATGCCGACAGCAACTTGTAAACAGTGCACTCTCGTGCACACGTTTAATAAACGTTACGTCTCGGGAGCAGGTAGAGTGTTGCGCATGTGCATTTTTTCAAAAAGTGGAGAGGGCGGATCTTTTCTAAAATTCGGGAAAATCCTCCACTATACCTTTAACTATTTAAGTTCTAATCTTTAGTAGTTAGTAATAAGTTCTTATTCCAACTGGGATAGGGCTATTTTAGAATCTCTGTTATTTTTCTATTAACCTGCTACACCAGTGAGCTACTAAACTAAGCTTCTGCAATATCAAAACCCATTTACCAGTTTGACCAGTAGGCTACATGGAAAATAACAAAAAAATAAAATCAAAAAAATCCAACATTCACAGTTAAAAGGAACATGCCGACTTATTGTGAATTTAGCTTATTCACCGTAACCCCCAGAGTAAGACAAGTCGATACATACCCTTCTCATCTCCGTGCGTGCCGTAAAGCTGTCTGACGGCTCCAGCGGCATCAGCCCATCACAGAACATGCAGGTGACTGGTTCCAGTAATCCTACTGCTCCGAATAAGTGACAAAATAACGCCAACATGTTCCTATTTACATGTTGTGATTTGTAGAGTCACAGCATGTACAAAAAACAACTTAACATGAGACACAGCCATCTTCTAACCGTAAACAAACCGGGAACTATATTCTCAGGCGGAAGAATATAGTACTTGGGTGGAGTGATATGCAGAATATAGTTCCCAGTTTGTTTACGGATAGAAGATGGCTGTGTCTCATGTTACAATTGTTTTTTGTACACGCTGTGACTCTACAAATCACAACATGTAAAAAAATATGTTAACGGGACAATTTGGAACAGTTAGGAGCTGAACAGAACCAGTTTCCTGCAGGATCTGTGCTATGGCTAAGCTAATGCTGGAGCGGTCGACAGCGCGTTACAGCACGCGGAGAAAAGGGTATGTTATCGACTTTACTCTGGGGGTTACGGTGAATAAGCTAAATTCCCAATAAGTCGGCGTGTTCCTTTAAACAAAACGAAAAGCGGTGAATTATATTCAACATACAGTTAAACCTTAATCAGTCTCTTTTCAACTAGTGCAAAATCTTGCTAGCGACCATGTTGTGCAGTCCATACCAATCCCGCGTGGTGTGACGCAGAAGAAAAAGCGTTGTCAGTTTACAGTGAGTCTGCTCTTACCGAGGTCCCAAGTCCGTCAAACTCCACTCGTATCAAAGAATTGTTGCAGACCAGTCCTACCGCAACCGGGATGAATGAGTTGGTGTCCTTGTACAGCACGCAGGTGAACCACACGGACGCAATGTGATTGTCGGTCGAGGATCTTCTCATGGGAGGCTCGCCATCTTTGCCGAACGGTCACTTTTTACTTTCGGTCAATTTGCTAAATAACAGCAAAATAAACCACAGTCTACCTGTGTGGATATAATGTAACGTAAAACACTTCAGAAAATAAAATGAGAACTTAAAACAACATTTTACTTTTACTTTTTTACTCTTGTTTCGCTCAGTAACGTCTTTCTCCTAGCGTTCATTTCATGCACTGCTCTCTTCCTGCAACAGGAAGCGCTACAACGGCAGTATCTTAAAGTACCAGGACACTTTTTTTTTTAACATGACAAACTAATAGAATGCATTACTACTAAAACTTGTATATTCATTTCAATCTTATTTAACCTGGTTGAATCATGAACATTATACCTAATATTATGAAATTATTCTGCACATATTTTACAGTTATTTATTCAAACTGACATTACGGTAATCTGAGCTATTTTAATCAGGATTACATAGTTGTTAACCACCGTTGTGACACAACTTATGCGGGACCGCGGTTATTAGGTTAGGTGAAGCCGGTTAACTGAAATAAATCCAGGGCATGTTGATCTTGATTCGTAGTACAGGCCTCCGGTACACCGTGATGGAGTTGTTGTTGTTGTTGTTGTTGTGGTTGTTGTTGAGTAATCCAACTTAGTCTGGCTATCACCAGACCAAGCTCAATCTTTTAAGATTGAACATTAGTCTGGGGAGTCTGCTCTGTATTTTCTACTGCATAAAAGGCGTGATCAACGGGCATAGTTCAAACAACTCTGTACGCAATTGGATAGTGTTTGACTTAGAGTGCTGTTTGCCTTGAGTGACTGTTCTGAATACTGTATCCGCAGCTCTAAAAGATCCGTCCTGCCTTCACGGCCACTGGGCAACAATGTCACGGTCATGCGGTCAAACTTGTTTCGTGGTTTGTTTTATGTGGGCCAGTGTTTTAAACGTTCAAAGGTAGCGGAAGGGGTTAGCTCCCTACATTATAATTTGGTTGATTACTTTGTTATTTTGTTAATTTTGTTTTCAATTCAGTTAGAAGTTGCATTTACATTTTACTTGGCTTTTCATTTGTGAGTTTAGTTTTGACTGAAGTTCCCATTGTTTGTGTTCTAATTATAATTAGTATTTTGTTTTCTTGGTTTATTCTTTAAGTTATCTCCTGTGAGGTCAACTAAAATAATTCAAGGTGCATTGGTCCACTACACATGTACATCACTTTACATATTGCCCTTAGTAATTGACTTAATTTAAAACACATTTGGCAACTTTATCAGCCTTTTCTAATGATCTCAACAACTGCTGTGATATATTCACCAAACTTCTAACATCAATATGAACAGCAGTCTTCATACAGCAATGTAACAGTAAAAATGTCACATGAATAATTATTAAAAAATAATGGTGAACTTTAAATAATAACAGTACTTAACTGAACAGCAACATGCACCTGTTGTATTTTAATATAGGCTGATAATAATAAGGTAATAGCACTGCTGAGTGAACAGAAAAGGCTCCAGCATTAATAAATCCTGGCTGTTAGCCTGGTCAGGAGCAGGCTAGCTGCACAGAATAAATCTCCATGGTAACTTTTGTGAAACAGAGTCAAGGCTAAATTGAGCCTGAATGGTGGAATTTAATTAATTCAATTAATTATACTTTTTATTGATCCCATTGGGGAAATTACAATTTACACTCTGTTATTACACATTACACACAGTCCTGAAAAACACACACACACACACACACACACACACACACACACACACACACACACACACACACACACACACACACACACACACACACACACACTCAGGTCCTTGACATGCACTAAATGTCAGAGTGAGGGGGCTGCGACTGCTGGACAGGGGGTTCGGTGCCTTGCTCAAGAGCACCAGTCCACACTCCGTACTCCCAACCCAACTCCCTACAGACTGAGCTACTGCCACCCCAGAATGAGCTCCCCATTGACATTAGCCCGCCGAAAGTCTACAAATAGTATCTTCCGCCCCAGGCTAAAAACACACCTCTTCCTGCACCTTGGATTAAAAAAAGATAAAAAAGCACTTATAGTTGCATTTTCATGTGACTCTTTGTAGTTTGGCTTATTTGAAGCTAATGTACTTGCACTTACTTCTTGCTGTCTGGAGTTTGCACCTTCACTGTTAAAAAAAAACAAACACTTATTTGGAAGTCGATTTTGATAAAAGCGTTAGCTAAATGAAATCTAATAATAATAATAATAATTACATATAATGCCACCTCTCACACACATTGGCCAACTCTGGCAGACTTGCTCTCTCCTTCTTTTCAACATGAAAAAAAAAATAGATATCTGAAAAAATATGGTCGCAGTCTGGAGCCCTGCTATTTTAACCATTTTCTGTCAATCAGTTAGACCTAATTTATTTTAAATATTAGGCTACAATGTATTACAACCATGATAAATACACTATGATTCTTGCTCAAAAAATCACTTCGCAGGTGTAGTAGAAATGGTTTCAGATATTATCTATAATTTGAGTAAATAGAGTCTTTATATTACATTTGTGAAATGTCCATAATTTCAGTACTTAATTTCTCTTATTACCAGTTCAACTGTACAAAGTATTACAAAAGTTATAACATTATAATGCCTTATAGCAGTCATTAGTATGCATTTTAAATGTATGTAATGTATTTAAAGTATAATACACTATGATCAGGGTTCAAATTAACTTTTTTGTCCACCAGCCAAATGGCTAGTGAATGTTGAAGTGGACCTATTGTATAACATTTTCCGGTTCATACTTGTATTTTGTGATTCTACTCGAACATGTTTACAACCCCTTTGGACCCTGTGTCCATTGGAATGGTCATGACATATTTTTATCTCTAAACCAATAAATACTCTGTAATTGAATGATGTCAGCAATGCTGGTTACTGATTGGACCCTGATTATCCAATCAAAATCATGTTTTGACTTTCCGTGCGTTCATGAACATCGGAAAAATGTTTTTCCGAGTGAAAACGTCACCATTCATGTAACGTCCTGTGTCCTGTTTTGATAACAGAGTTTCCCAGTTGGTAACGTGTTTGACGTTTGATGGAGGCGACTTTAGTTCACTAAACATATTTCAATGACAATAAACTGTTTATTGTGGACAAATGCCTCTGCCAAGAAACATACACAGACATAACATGTTTAAATTTATTCATAAATAGACCTATGTATAAAAAAAACACATTATCCGTGCCTTTTCCCGTCCGTTGTCCTGCAGATAACACAAAAAAACACCTGGCGATGTGCTGTTTGGATGCTTGCATAAGAAAACAGCAGAAAATCTTTTTGTTATTGTGGCCTCCATGTTTTCACACACCTGATGCTCTAGGCTACGGCCAACCGTAGGTGGCAGTCATGCAACAAGTTGTTATGCCAAACGCCAATATAACAGAAGAAGAAGAACACGCATCCCGACCAGGTGAACGCTGCCAGTCGGAAAAACAACGTAACCAGGGGGGCGGTGCCTATTATCCCGAAATGGCATGAACGCAGGGTTAGAGCACGTTCTGAGAGAGTGACAGACATCGGACAAGACAAGCATGGCGGAGCGACTGCAGAGTGGGAAGAGTAAGTGCCCATTTTCAATCAAAAATATAAATTTATGTTCATGCTGGCCAAACAAATTTGCTGTCAGTATAATTTTAACTGTTACAAGTGATAATATTTGAAGTTATTTTGAACATATATAATTAATTTATAGGATTTTTCAAAGTCCTATGTCCATTGCAATGGTCATCAGGAGGTGGGCAGGTTTAGCTAACACAGCTAACCGTGTCGGTATATAAAGAAACAAAATACCTGTAAATAGCTTTTCATAGGTAAAGTATGGTGTCACAGTTCATTTATTCATGATTAAAAATTTTTACATATATATTTTTTGTACATAATGTTCTTGTAGAGTATAAAGTCGAAGACTTTCTTGAACGTCTCGTAAATGGAGAGTTATCTGAACTTGACTCCTTGAACTCGGGAAATGAGGAGGATGAAACCAGTAGTGAGATAGGTGGTAAGTTTAGAAATGAAGAGTGTTTTTAATTCTTAGTATGTGTTTTTTATCAATTTAATGTCTTATATGTAAGATATAAATATAATGCATAATAGTTCAAGAGTAAGAATACATAAAATGAGTTAAAATGTGATTGTTTTGTTATTAGATTCAGAGAGGGACAGTGGCGAGGTTACATGCATGCCAGAAGAACTTGATGTGGCAAATGAGATTGAGATAGAGGAGAAAGACAGTGTAGTGACAGAGGAGGACAGAGGAAGACAGGAGGAGATGACAGTAACCAGGAAGGAAGAAATCAAGTGGCGTCACAGGCCGTTCACTACAATCATGGACACTTCCTTTGAGAATCCTCCAATTCAAGAGGCTCATCCCATGAGACCCTATACAAGGCTCCACACTAACTTTTTGCCTTGGTTGCACTGGTGCGCCTAACTTCTTTTATTTAGGTGCACCAGCACAAAATTTAGGTGCACCCAAATTTTTCCTCGCATCGCCGTAACGCTGAATGGCGATACACAATATATAGCTCTGTATTTTTTTTACAAAGTGGGCTAAATGTTCAGTTTTAAGTCAAAGCCACTTTTCACAAGCTCTTTTATTAAAACAGATTGTGATTAAAATAAAATGCTAAGACAGGGTTTTCTTTACCAGTTTGAAAATATACAGCTGCAACACATGTAAATGAAAGTTATCTAAAATAAATAGCCTGAGAAAGCTCCTTCATAAGCTTTCAACAACAATAACAGAGAGAGAGGACGCCCGGATAGCTCAGTTGGTAAATCTAGAGGTTTGACTCCGACCTGCAGCCCTTTCCTATATGACAGGCATGAAAACGGGTCAGGGGTGAAAAAAGTGAGAAGGATATTACCCCTCTAGAGGGGTCCGGGGGCATGCCCCCCCAGAAGAAAATTTTAAATATTCCATATTTTAAAGCATCAATCTGATGCATTTTGAGATGCATTTTTTGCCAACCAACAGTGTAATATTTCAATATGCACTCATTAAAGTTAATTTGACTGGCAAAACCGTTAAAGTCCTTCTGACATTACACAATAATAAAAGTCATAATTTTTAAAGACTAAAAAGTTTTGGATACATTTGTACTTCTTCCAACCATATATTAAATAAAGAGCCAATGTGGATTTACATATTGCAATAATATCATAATCCTACAATGAATCATTGTGAAAACTAAAATTTACTACTTTGGCCAGGTCATCATCAAAAAAGCAAATTAGTACATTCATGATTTTGTCCATGCTGATATTAGCTGCTTTATTTACATTTATTAAAAATGTGGCATTGTTTATCTTTTCATATAGCTAGAAGTCTAAACTCTGGGACAAGGCCGTTATGTTTAAATACCTGCCATGCTGATTCCAAACAGACAGCTTTATCAAGGCAGTTTGGGCTTCAGATAGCTTTTACAAATCATGATCCGCTATGAACGTGCACACGCGTATTGTTTGTATAACGGTCGGTCAGTAAAGGAACAGTCGCAGTCTTAACGGTAGCGGTCGTTGCCGGTAACGTACTCGTATTACAGAGTGCACGGACCGAAGCTTTGTGACTAGCATCTAATGACTAGCAAGCCCTGTCTTACCGCTGCCAGCGTTTTCCTTGAACATGCGCTGCAGAAGGTTGGTGGAACTCGTTTCATTGGTTGGTGGAAGTTCGATGATTGGTCAAATCCATAGACAGTATGGTTAAATCCAGCGCATTAAAACAAATCCCATGTGGACTTTTTTATTTATTTATTTTTCTAAAATAGTCATACGGCACCAGGCCCGAGTACTTACACCCCCCCTCTCCCCCCTTAAACATTTTCTCATCAAATCTACACGATTCACGTAGGTCACCTATTTTGGTTTCAAAACGGCAAATTTCGCCGAAAGGTGAGTGATTTTCATGTCTGTACAAGTCATCCCCCCACTCTCTCTCCCCTTTCATGTCTTCAGCTTTCCTATCAAAATAAAGGCCAAAATCTTAAAAAAAAATAAAAAATAAAAAAAGAACGACCGAAAGACAGGGGGAGTGTGATGGACTGAAGCATATGCTACTCAGAGAGTTAAGGCTGACTCATTAGCGGTGTTACACCTGTCTTGTGCAGGCTATGAAATGTCTGTATCGTCACTGCGCTGCATTTTTATGAACTATGATCCAGCATGCTCCGTCTTACACGCTATTACTCAACGAACTGAAGTTAGTTTAATAATGTGTTTTTCGCCGTGGCGGCTGCAGTAACAGAGTTACCAGCGGAAACACTGGTACCAATACAGGTTTCCCTCTCATACTTAACAATATACAGCTGTGTTAATAACAATTAAAACTGTAGACAAATGTCGGGAGTTTGGACCAGCGGCACTGTGTCTCTCCATGTTGCAGGTGAGCCGGCCGGTGTGTGAGTGAATGGGGACGGGGCTGCGCGGAGGAGAGATCCAAATCCAAACACAGGCACGGCTTTCCAGAAGGAATGGGTCATGTAACGCAACATTAAACCATATCGATATAAACAACATCGCTCCGTTAGTGGAGAGGCAGCAGATGCGAGGACGTTAGGTGCACCGGTGCGACCTAGGAAAAATCTTAGTTGCACCCTTACAAATTTTGGTCGCATTTGCGACCAAATTGGTCGCACTCTCGAGCCCTGCTATAAATACTTCAAACAGTATATACCAGATGAGATCTTCAATTTGATGGCCAACAACACAAATGTTTATGCCATGCAAAGTGGTACATTAAGTTTCAAACCAACGTGTCCAGGAGAGATCAGAACCGTAATCGGTCTCCACAAGGTACGTCCTCTCTATGACGCCATACGCAGTAGATGCTTGGAGCTTCCACTAGAGGAGACCCTTTGCGTTGATGAACAAATGGTGCCATTCCGCAGAACTCTGTCTGTCAAACAGTTCATCAAAGGCAAGCCATGGGGGGTGAAAATATACTTCCTGTGTGGGAAAAGTGGAATGGCCTACGACTTCCTGCTGCACCAAGGCACTAACATGGAGCTATCACAAGAGCACAGGAAGCAGCTAGGACTTGGAGCTGGAGTGGTGTACCATCTTAGCCAGCGGATCACTGAGGTCAACCACAAGTTGTATTTTGACAATTATTTCACAACGTACAATCTTCTGGAGCTGCTGGCTGAGAGGAAAATTCATGCCGCTGGGACAGCAAGGGTCTCTCGCTTTGCCAGGCCTCCTTTACAGTCTGACAAAGAGATGGCCAAGAAGCCTCGAGGAAGCTGTGATGAAGTTGTAAGCCGTGATGGTAAGGTGGCACTGGTCATATGGTATGACAACAGACCAGTTGTCATGGCCTCCAACTTTGTCTGTGTTGGCAGAATGAATGCAGTGCAGCGGTGGGACAAAAAGAAGGCCCAATTTTTTATGGTGTCCCGTCCAATTGCTGTACAATGAAGCAATGGGCGGCGTTGACCTGCTTAATCAACTTGTCAGTCTGTACCGTACAGAAATTCGGTCAAAAAAGTGGACCCTGAGAATGATAAACCATGCTTTTGATATGGCTGTGGTCAACAGTTGGTTGGAGTACAGGCTGGACGCCAAGAGAGCCAATATCCAGACCAAAGACATCCAGGATCTCCTCCATTTCAAGATGAATGTGGCCCAGTGTCTGGTGAGAGTCCATAAAACAGTGGCAGCAAAACGTGGAAGACCCAGTATGTCTCCAGAACCACAGCGTGTCCCCCACAGACCAGCTCACAGACCAGTCCAGGATGTACGGCCTCTATGTGAAGTTCAGTATGACATGGTTGACCACATGCCAAATTATGATGAAAAGAAAGAGGCTACCAGATGCAAGATGCCATACTGTACAGGAAAGACACATCTTTTGTGGCAAGTGCAACATCCACTTGTGCTTTGTGCCACACCGAAACTGCTTCAAGGCTGCTCATTGAAAATTAGTATACATGACAACATCCACAAGTTGATGTGAGAAGTCTTCTCAAGTTCACGTTCCAGTTCCATTCCAAGTAAACGTGCCATCAGTTCATTAGCCTACTATAAAAAGTATGGTTATGTGTTGGAAGTTCCATGATATTTTATTTTTTTCAGGTAATCTCATGTGTTCATGTGCATGTTCAGATTGCAGATTGGTTTTCCTGGTGATGACCTCACTCTCTGTTCCCTACCCACGCTGAGATACCCCTATCAAGTTCATGTGCATGTTCAGAACTGTACACAGACTCAAAACCATGCAAACATCCAGTTCCAGATGTTTACGTCATACCTGATTGATTACTATGTGGAAAAACTCAGCCTTATTTTTCTTAAGTTTTTATGACATTTTACACCCATCTCGTCGTGGCGTCCACTGGAATGGACATGAAAAAATACTATTAAAAACATGAAAAAATTTTTTTTTTTTTTTTTTTTTTTTTTTTGAAAAAAATTAAAAAATAATAATTACCCAGTCAAAAAAATGTGGGTCTGAAAAAACACCTTTTCAAATACGGCCTATGGCTGCTACTCCTGTATTCAACCCATGTCTGAGACGCTCTGTTGGAGTGCCTCTCTCTTTAAATCCCCATCCGAAAAAGCCCAGTCTGCTCTGATTAGTGCATTGTTCACGAGTCTCTGGGCGTTTATCAATCTGCGTTCTTGTATGGACTTGTGTTCTTGTAAAACTTTAGGTTAAGGATTTAACCCCGGTTCTCTGAAACATGAGTGAGGTATCTCACTATGGGACACGCCCCCCGCTCTATCCCCCAGAAGCAATATTACATTACGCCAGTTCTGACTGGCCAACAGATGGGACGTCTGCTCCCAAAGGACGGACTTCTTCCTACTATAAGAGCTTGACGTAACATATGCTCCTCAGTCTTCCTCGCTCCAGGCAAGGAGGGTGATCTGGTGAGATTCCTCACTCATGTTTCAGAGAACCAGGGTTAAATCCTTAACCTTAATTTCTCTTTCAACATTTGTTTCGGTATCTCACTATGGGATATAGAGACTCCCGTATTGCCAGATAAGCTTACTCGAGGAACAGTTATCCACAGCCAGTTAAGTAGGCAGATCTCAAGAGTTAAATTAAAATTCTTGTTCAAAATCGTACTCGCTTACTCACACCCCACATGAAAGCCCTGAGTCTGACCCAGTCATCCACTACAACTGACAGGAGAGAATGGACACATTTGTTGTGTGTGACAAAAATAGGCTGAATAAGTTTGACCTGACCAAAAAAAAACTAAAATGATGGGGACATAGACAGAAAAGGCCATATCCAGTCCAGTGAGACACTCATCCATGCCTTCATCACCTCCTGTCTGGGAACATGACTGAGTGCCCCCCCGTACCAGGTTGCGGACTTTTGGGGACAGGGCTTTCTCTGCCAATGCTCCCACACTCTGGAACAGTCTACCACTCCACGTCCGCTCTGCCCCATCCCTGCCCATGTTCAAAAAGCACCTAAAAACATTTCTTTTCACTAAGTCCTTTGACCCCTAACCCCCCTCCCCCTATTTGTTAAGTAATTGGGTACCTTGAAAGGCGCTATATAAATCCAAGTTATTATTGTTATTATTATTATTAATAAAAAACATTCTGCACATTTCATGTAGGCCTACATTTAAGTGTATCTACTGTGGGGATGGCGCCTCCCTGGGAGCTCTCAATTAACTCCGGTGGCGGGGGGTTGGCTACCCCTATCATCGGGTCCGCTTCCGATAGGCTAGTTTGGCGCGCCAGCCTGCGTCTGCGGGTCTTGGAAGAGAGCCGCGCGCAATGCTCACAAGCCGGCTGGGATGCTAGGGCGGCTTGGGCATTAAGCTTGCTGAGCACACAGAGTGGGTGTCTGCCCCAGCAATTTTGTTACCGCATGTGCAGGTCCTGGTCGGCAGCCTGCCCTTATCCATGGTGAGGTTAAGGTAAGGTTCCGACGGGGAGGCCTGTAGCTCTAGCCTCTAGAACATCTAGTCCTGCAGCAGCGCAGGGTTCGAATCCGACCTGGTGCCCTTTGCTGCGTGTCATCCCCCATCTCTCTCCCCCTTTCATATCTATCCACTTTAAAATAAAGGGAAAAGCCCCAAAAACATAATCTTACAAAAAAGAAGGTAAGGTTCCGATCAGCTAATGTGGTAATTAGCTTTCATAGCTAGTGTTTGGAGACAAGCTAGCTACCAGGCTCAGATGGCTTTGCAGCTTTTCGGGTAGCGTCGAGTGTTTGGCTCGCTCTACGAGCTGTAGAGCTGGGTAGCGTCGAGCTGTTCTGGGGGACAGCGCAGGGTGTGTGTCCCATAGTGAGATACTGAAACAAATGTTGAAAGAGAACATCATCTTTTGCAGCCAAAGTCATGTCCAAATACACAAGTTCACATTTTGCCAAGAACAGTTAAAATTCCCGGAAATGTTGTCGAGACGCCCATTTTACCAGAGGTATCAAGTAACGAAGTACAAATACTTCGTTACCTTACTTGAGTAGAAATTTTGGGTATCTATACTTTACTGGAGTAATTCTTTTAAAGCAGACTTTTTACTTCTACTCCGTACATTTTCACCCAATTGTCTGTACTTTCTACTCCTTACATTATAAAAATAGCCTCGTTACTCCTATTTCAGTTTGGCTTGTTTTCATTCCGGCTTGTCATCGTTCAAAAAAACACACACACAAAAAAACCTATCCAGATAAATCGTGCCATCCGGATAGAGTGAATTTGATTGTGGTTGGATGACAAGTATAAACATATACCATTCCGACACCCTATTGGTTTGTACGCGATCCATCGCATAGGTGTTACTTAAATGCCTACGCTTCTCTCTGATGCTCCAAAAGGGAACTGAAACATCGCCGCACGGGACGCTAGCTTACACTACACTCGACAGCAGGTAACATTAGCCTACCGTTAGCTAGCAGCTGGAGTAAACACCTTAAAATGCTGACAGCTAAACGGTGTAAAAGTGTGTCTGTATTTCACAGGATTGTAACACCAGACTGTAGCTGCCGTTGTCTGACACAGACCCAGAGATGTGTCACCTTTTTCAGCCCTTCTGAGTTTGCAGGTATGATTTTTAATATAACATTATAGTCATTATGGCCTTTAGAAAAGTTTTTTTTGTGGAGGTGGGGTAGTGCACTATAGCCCCTGAGGGGCGGCCTAAGCTTTTGTCCTTAATGCCATTTTTTTCCCCTTACAGTACTTTTATACTTTAAGTAGTTTTGAAACCAGTACTTTTACACTTTTACTTGAGTAAAAAGCTTGAGTTGATACTTCAACTTCTACAGAAGTCTTTTCAAACCCTAGTATCTATATTTCTACTTGAGTAATGAATGTGAATACTTTTGACACCTCTGCATTTTACTGAGGATGCAGTGGTTTTCCAACATTGATTTCACATTATTAATGTGACTATTACTGCCACTGTTCATCGCATCCCCAACCGGCACCATCAGACACCGCCTACCAAGAGCCTGGGTCTGTCCGAGGTTTCTTCCCAAGGAGTTTTTCCTCACCACTGTCGCACTACTTGCTCTTGAGGGAATTACTGTAATTGTTGGGGCTTTGTAAATTTTAGAGTGTGGTCTAGACCTACTCTATCTGTAAAGTGTCTCGAGATAACTCGTGTTATGATTTGATACTGTAAATAAATTGAATTGAATTGAATTTCGGCATTCAAAGAGTGTCTGGTTTCCGGTAGGCTGCATAGACAGACCAACAACGGGACGATTTTTACATTTTTCGTCATCTAACTCATAACTAAATTCCCTTCTGAGAACTTTTTAGGCAAGATGTGTAGATTTCGAATATAGGCAGTCTTACAAAAATCTATGGCAAATTGAAAATTTGCGCCAACATTTTCGAAGTTGAGAAGATCCACAAAGTAACGCGACAGCCAGGTAATGCCGGCCGGGGCTGCTAGCTCGTTGCTCGTCACTAGAGTATGTTTATGCCTGCCTCATAGAAAAGAGAGAGCTTTGCAAATAATGTGTAAATGGTTTAAGAGGATTTGTTAAACATGATTCATACTGTGTAAGAAACAATTAAACACAAGCCTGTCTTTTCCATTGTGTTCAACCAAGTGATGTGGCATAAACCACGACTCACACGTCTGGGTAACCTCCTCTCGACTGACCTTTTGGACACACCCTGCATCAATGAGCTTCTTTATCTCTGCCTCGTAGATGAGAGCTTTGGCCGGGTCGCCTGCCAGTCTCTTTTCCATACGCCGCAGAGTCGGCATCACAACATCAACAGGTGCTCTCAGTAGAGGTGCATTTTTGATACGCAGCAATGGCGTAGCATATCTCAAAGTGTCACCATCCTAAACACGAATTGTGCGCTCCTCCAGGAGATTAACAGCTTCTTGGTCCTGACGTGACCGTGTTGCCATTTTCTCGCTCCTAAAGGGCAGGACATCGAGCTGCTACAAACGCTCCACGTGTTGATAAAGGTCATCGGGAGCTGGTCTGAAGCAGGTAAAGTAGCAGTTGGTTGGCACTTGATGAGGCATGAGTCCGTCAGGCCCCTGGAGAGTCCAGCCAAGCTCTGTGTGTACTGCTGCTGGTCCGCCACTAGGGCTGAGACGTACAGGTTCCTTGGCCACGATCAGGTGCGTGTTATCAAGTGGCTGCACTTTGCTGAAGGGCTGGATCGGGATTCCTCTCAGGTGGCGGTAGCGCTTCTGCAAAGCAGGCATTGGGTACGACTGTTCAGCCAGTGTCAGGCGGTTAGCAGAGAATGCCCCTATTATGGCATGTCCTTTGTCAGGTTGAGACGGTGATGCGATCTGGAAACTAACAGATGACCCCTTGATGTGAGCAATATCCTGTCTTATTGTTCTCAGGGCCATGGACTCAAGTTCTCCCACAAGCCCAAGATGGTGTGTTGCCTCTGTGAGAATGATGGTACGTTCGGCGCCGTCATCCAGAATTGCATATGTATGCAATGATTTCTTTCCATTACTCACAATGACAGGAACAACCTTCAGATAGACACCCGCAACTTGTTTGATAGGGGTAAGTGATGCTCCCTCCACTGGGGTGATGAGGTAGACATCTGAACTTGGCTTAGCGATGACGTGCAGTACATGGAGGTGAATCTCCTGACATTCACTGCATGGCTTCTTTAGTGTACATGTGCCAGGCTCATGGCCGGTGCGACCACACTTATGACATCTTCTACCTTCTGTAACCCACGTCTCTATCTGATCTGCTGTCCGTGTCACAATCGTCAGGCATTGTGAGAGTTAAGGCGCTTTTCCATTACATGGTACCTACTCGCCTCGCCTCGACTCTACTCGCCTTTTTTGGTTTTCCATTACGAAAAAAAGTACCTGGTACCTGCTAGCAGGTACTTTTTTTAGTACCTCCTCAGTCGAGGTTCCAAGCGAGCTGAGACGAGCCGAAAAGGTGACGTGAAAACCTGCAGACTACTGATAGGTCGGAGACAATCGTCACTATTCACTACGTCATCAGCAGACAAGAGTGCGGAGTGTCTTGACCGTCCTGACCTGAACGCGCCATTTTTAAATAGTTTAGCTGAACTACTCTCTGCACTATACAGGACTTTATATATAGTTATGGCAAGCCGCAAAACCACGCCGTGGTCAACTGAGGAGGTAAATACTTTTTTGTGTCTGGTTGCGGATGAGAGGATCCAGCGAGAGCTAGATGGGGCAACACGGAATGAAAAAGTTTACCAACGGGTCTCTGAACTGCTGTCCTCACACGGCTACAACCGCACATTCCAGCAGTGTAGGGAGAAGCTCAAAAAGCTCAAAAGTGACTATCGCGCCATCAAAGACCACAGCGGCCGGAGGGGCTCAAACCGAAAAACTTGGAAGTGGTTTGACCAGATGGACGCAATTTACGGACAAAGACCGGCAAGCAATGGGAGGGAGTGTGGAGTCGACTCGGCCGCGACTCTGTTGTTGGAGTCCATGATGGAGGATGGTAAGTGTTTTTAACTTTAACGTCTGTAGGCACACTCTGCTTGAAAGTTTTGTTGCAGTTAGCTGGCTATTGTTAAGCTCACTTCTAACAACCATGTTAGGCTACTCGTAAACTCGTGTAAAAACATTAGCAAATAACAATAAGCTAGCTAATGCTATCACTGCTAGCTCTAACTAGCTGGTAGTGCTAACGTCATTTCCCTATGTGCTTGAGGTGAAAGCGTTTGTAATACAGCCTGGAGTTACACAAATGCAACATGGGGATTAACACGTCGTCCATCTTTCTATTCAAGATTCATTTTCGACAAACGAAGAGGGTTCAGAGACTCCCATGGACGACACTTTGGCACCGGCAACTCCAGCAAGGGCAGGAGGAGCATCGGCCCCGGCCACTCCAGTACAGGCTGTACCCTCGTCACCTGCGACACTGGCAACCGGTTAGTATATAATTATATTAAGAGTACTATTTTGCACCTGTGTTTATTACTCGTGAAAAAGCAAACATGGTGCCCATACATGTAGCACAAGAGATGAGATGTCTGATAGCTTAAGACAACACAGGCATACAGATTTAATTTTCTGTGTGCAAAGGCAACCAGTTTAGCATCATATTATGAGAGAAAAAGCCAAGTCTTCTAGCCTGTAGTCTGGGGGTCTATTCTCTGTGCTTAAATTAATATACTTGCATACATTTTTTTGAGTTTTCGCAAGCTCCAATATGAATACCATTTTCCTTTTCGTCCAGGCCGGAGGAAACGACCTCGGGATCAGGAGCACCTGGCTGTCCTGAGGGAGATGCAGGCGTCGGAAGTGGAGCACCGGGCGTCGCTACGTGAACATTTTCGGATGGTGCTCGAGGATGCAGCCCAGGCAAGGGAGCAGGAAATGGCCCTGAGAAGGGAGGAGATGGCAGCAACTGCTGCCTTCAATCAGGCCTTCCTTGGGACTCTGAGCCAGATTGTGCAGGCGCTGCACAGCAAGCGGGACTAGACAGTTCATTCTACTGACCAACATACTGTGCAATATTTAACATTTAATACTTGTTATAATATAGATAATTATGTGCAATATCTTTACTTACACACCAAACCATAGCTAACCTATTTTTTTGTATGTATATAGCGTCACTGTGCACCTTACCACCCCACCTTTTTCTTTGCACTACTTTATTACATGTTGACACTTAAAAAGGAGTTTCTTTTAATGTTTGGATATTGTATTTTGCCATTTACAAACCTAACTTATGTAAATGATGTTAGGACACCATGTGTCTGTATTTTGCCATTCCTAACTTATGTATATAGTTTATTTGCATGTTTGCACATTTGTTCAATAAACCTTAACTAATTAAAGTGTTTCTTTCATCATGGTTTTTATATTTTGGCATATCATGTCCAATATTGCACACTGTTATAACATAAAAAAACAAGACAATATATTAAACAATGTTTTTATTTAGCTATTTAAGTAGCGGATCAAACCCTCTCGTACATCCCGGCCTTCTTCCTCTGCACCCTGTGACAGTGCCACCACAGGCTCTGCTGCCACAAATGCATCCTATTCACTGTCATAGGCCTCTCCATGAGTCTCACAAAGATTTTGCAAAGCACAGCAAGTCAGCACCATAGATCTCACCAGTTCTACATCACAGTCATTTCTTTTCATAAGGCAACGCCACCTTTCCACAACAACCCGTGCCCTGCAGATTTTCTTGTTGTAAATCTGCTGTTCTGCTGTGAGCCGTCCAGTGTCATGGAATGGTTTTAAGAGCCAGTTCTGCAAGGGATAGGCAGAATCCCCCAGGATGTAGTAGCCAGCATTAACCCTACCGATGTTCCTGGTGGAAGCTGGAAAGCAGTTGCCACTGCTGGATAACTCCCACAATTTGGACAGTCTCAAAACACGAGCATCATGCGAGCTACCAGCCATTCCTGCAAACACGTTCCAGAACAGTCCCTTTCCATCAACAACACCTTGAAGGATGATGGAGTGCCAGCCTTTACGGTTGAAACGTCACAGTGGTACTCTTGTGGTGCTATGATGGGTATGTGTAATCCATCAATAGCACCAATGCACAGCGGGATCCCCCATCTTCTCTCAGTATAGGCAGCCATTTCTGCAAACTTCTCCAGGTCTGGGAAACAAATTTGTTCCGGCACCAACAACATCTCTGCAGCAGCAGCGAACTCTTGAACACACCGGCACACAGTTGTGATGCTTACTCCAAAAAGATGGCCGACAGTTCTGTACTCGGAGCCGGTCGCAAGCTTCCATAATGCCATGGCCAATCTCTTCTTTAGAGGTACACACTTGCAGAAGGTTGTGTCCTGTCTCTCCATCGCTGGACGCATTTTGTTGTAGAGGTAGATAAAGGTTTCTTCGGACATTCTGAAGTTCTCAACCCACTGAGTGTGTGTGAAACCAGGAACAATAAAATCCCACCACTCGGCAGCTCGGTTGAACGCCCAAACAGACGGTCTGCGGCGGCGATTTTGCAAAGCGTAAATTATCTGAAACACAAACAGAACACAGCATTCATACTTTAGTGTGTAATAATGGTTGCTAAAGTTCATGTAATACGTTGTATAGCGTATAGTAAATACTGACTGTGGCCCTGAACACATGCAAATGTTAGCTAACGTTACCAGGTAACTTACCCTTTTGTGTCGGCGAACAATAGTCGTGGCAACGGCTGAACTCTGTAGTAATTCCAAAACTCTCCTGTTTTTTTCAGCCGTGTTTTTTTTTTTGCTGCCTTCAGCTTCTTTTGAAACAAAATTTGTCTTCTGGCTGTATAATAGCCACATGCCGAGAATCAAAAACAACACACCTTTGCCGTCCTCCATCGTTGTGTACCTTGGCTGTATTGAGAGAACGTTGTGTACACTGAGTGAGTCGCATTGAAAATTACGTCATGGCAGTTTCCTGCGGCGTCGCTGATGACCAGCCACGCTGAGGTGGTACTATAATCTGCAATGGAAAACGGACGCACAGTAAGTCGAGTCGAGTAGAGTCAAGGTGAGTCGAGCAGGTACCATGTAATGGAAAAGCACCAATAGTGATCGTTACTTTTACAAAATAGGCAGAATCTCGGTCTGTATTTCTTTGTTTTCAGAGTTGGGGGTGTTGATACCATAAGCGGTGTAGGCTCAGCCTGGGAGGTGTCACTACCATGGTAGATGGTCACTAGCGGAACCCTTTGCTTTGGTGAACCTTCGTTCTTGTCCCTTTTCGCCAGTAACGGCTTCTCGGTTTGGTTTCGTTGACAAAGCTTGGATGACAGCCGTTGAGCTTCAGCCTTTACCTTCAACCACCCTGCAAGGTCTCTGAGATTGTAAGGATTGAGGCCTTGTGTTCGCAGGCGACCACGTACTTGCAGATGCTCTATGAAGTTGTCCCTCAGATTTCTTGGAAACTTACTGAGAAGCCTATCCACGTGGCCTGTTGACGTCAACTCAAGTCCATGTGGGCCCTCTAGAGAGGTGAGCATCCTACCAACAAGTCAACACGTAGGGCGAAACTTTGGAAGGCTTTGAAGTCCCCTGCTTTGACTTCAGGTGAATTCAAGATTGCAGCGATTTCCCCTTGGGCAAGCTGATGAGGCTGTTCATATTCCTGTTGTAGGGCTTGCATTGCAGCAGTGTATGGTTGAGCATGATGGCGGCAAGCCTGTGCAATTAGGCGTGCTTCTTCCAGCACCAGCTGCTCCATGAGGACCCTATACTTGTCATGTTCTGACAGCTAAGCATGTGGGTTCAGGAGATGATCCAGTGCCATTTTCAGATCTGTAAACTCCCTTTCACTGTCGTTTGTTAACTTTGGAAGTGCCGGTACTGGAACAGGCTGCATAGGCAAAGGAGGTGCAGTAGTGAATGACTGTACCATTGGCTGCGAAACTGTTGAGCCTGGTTGCATGTGTGCTGCGGCAGATTGAGGGGGATAAGACAGAGGATAGGAAGGCTGCAATGGCTGAGTAACTGCCAGAGCTGGAGGATAGGGCGGCACTAATCCACCGGCTATGTTGTGTGGTAGGGCATATGGCGCTAATGTCCATGTTGGTAGTAGCTGACTAACCTGCTGTGCAGCTGCCGTTGGTGCGCCATAGTGTAGGTGTGAAGTGGCTGACGCTGGTACGGAGCCTGGCTGTGTAGGTACTGCCCATCCTGACTGGTTAACTGTAGGTGCAACAACTACTGGCATAGACTGTGTTAAGACTGCAGATGTAGGGACAGGTACAGGTATTTGGTAAGCTGGCACTGTACTTAAAGGCAGCTGGAGATTTTGACTAGTTATGGGCATCTGTTGTATTATGGGCTGTGACCAACTGGTGCATGTTGTCTGTGGGACGTATTGAGAGCCACCTGCTGCTGGAGCTAAAGCCTGAGGTGATGTATAGCTAATCTGTGACACTAGTGGATACACTGGAGACAGTGTGGACACGGGCGGTCCTGGCCGCAATGTAGAAGGTGGGACATAATCCCAAGCAATACTACTCACTTGTGTTGATCTGGGAACATAGGCAGGTGTGTGGGAGCTATGTGGAAGTGCGTGGAATTTGATAGAGCCAACAGATAGGGAGCCATCCTCCCCTGAATCCTCTTTGCTTCCGTGCTGCTCTTCCTCTTGTCGGAAATGCTGACGTCCTAAACCTCCTCTTAGCTGACTAGAGAGAGCTGACAGTTCTGCTTTGCCTACTACATCCTGTGGTCTCTGATCCAATCTCATCTGGTGTCCGAGCACTGCTGGTAACTGGTCACCTGTCAGAGAGTATGCTGGTTCCCCACTTGATGACCGCAGTTCTGGAGTGCTGGCACTAAGAGGTTTAGACATGAGCAAGGCTTGAGGTAGGTTCACCTGATAATCTTGCAGGTGTGCAGGAAGATGTCTGCTCCGTCTCTGTCCGAGTATTGTCGGTAGGACTGTTGCTGCTTCCTTTTCTGCCATTCTGTTCCACTGTAGGTGAAGATATCCGGCTCGAAGGACCAATGCAAGAGTTAACTGGACTGAATATTAGAGATGCACCGATTAGAACTTCCTAGGCCGATTCCGATTTTCTTTGAGTTTGACCTGCCGATACCGATTTTAGCCGATTCCGATTTCATTTTTTCTAACCACTTTACAGCACACCCAAATATTTATTTTCTATCTTTTCTTAAATAGAACATTTTACATTTTGCATAGAACATTTTTTGAACAGATAATGGATCACTATAAAATATAACTATATAAATTACTCCTGGTGTGGGAAATTCACACACATCTAAAGAGCAATGTTAGAACCATTTCCTTCTTTTCACATCCAATAACCAACTTAATATAATAAATATAGCCTTGCAGTATAAAGATATGTCTCAAAACACACATGCAGGCCTGTTTGAACGTCAACAGTAACGTTACCTGAAAACATAAACGTCACCACTCATTTTACACACAGTTTAGCAACGCTGGGGGAAGATTACTACGTTTTTAATGTTGGTGTGGAGCGGTATATGCACCCCCACTAACCTGGAAAGCGTTTTAAACAGTAACGTTAATACAGCGGGTCAGAGGAATACAACGTCTCTTTTTTTTTTTTAACACAGTGTCTATTGCAGCGTCAGAGGCAGAGGGACAGTCACCGCAGCGTTTGCTAACGTTAGCTTCTTGTCTCATCTGGGGTCTGATCAACAGCAAAAATTCATCAAAGTCACTGTAGCTGTCATATTTCACGGGACCCGCGGTTTTCATGTTCCACTTATTGAGCCTCAGAGGGGAGAGAGAGAGAGAGAGAGCGGCTGAGATCAGTAGAGCAAACTGCTCTGCAGAGCAGTGTATAATTACGACTTTATAACATTTCATGAACAGCTGATTGAGCGGCGGTGCGCTGATCTTGCGCGATGTTAATCGGGCGCCCCGAGTGCATATGACCGGCATAAAATCGGCATAAGTCAGACTGACCGGCCGGTCACCGGTCATGGCCGAGCACGTGAAAATCGTCTGATTCCGATTACTGGCCGATCAATCGGTGCATCTCTACTGAATATGTATATCCGTAACAGTTGTAGGCCGGCTCCTCATCTACAATGGGTCTCTGGTTAGAGAGATAGACACAGGGGGCAGAGGTCTTGATTCCACTTAACTTTACTGGTGTTCAGAATCTGGTTCAGTGGTTTGAACAGCAGGAACAGGTAGTAGGTAGTATGATGCCTGTATGATATATGTATGTACAGCTGTATGATATCTGAAATAATAATCAGAGTAGAAAACAATAGTGGGTCAATGTGACAGCAAAATGAATGTATGTCATATGTCAAATGAATACAAAACTGTCACATTAGCATCAACTATCTTAATACTACACTCACAGATTAGCATCTCACAGCATTAGCGCGTTAGCATTAGTGCGTTAGCATTAGCTCAATAACAGCGATGTAGAAACAGTATAAACTCTACTCATAGAAATAACAACAATCAAACTCTCTAAATCATCCTTAAACACAGTAAAGCTCTGCCACAGCACATTTAAGTAACTGGAGCATGGGTTCTGGTTATTTAACAAACTTACATGTTCTCATTCACGCATACAATGCTCATTCCTTGGCTGTACAGAGTGGAATACCTCTGTCAGTATCCGATCCGTTCCACCGGCACAATCCGTTCTGCGCATGCGGAAAAATGTTCACGAATGCGCTGTGGTACGAGGATTTACGACACTACCCAATCTGTTCCCACGCTAGCCTCCAGCTAACATCAGTTTAGCTAATTCGGCGGACCGCTAGGTGATTATAGCGGTCTGCCGTTAGCCTCCACCGGGAAGCTAACGTTAGTTTAGCTAACGGTTAATTTGGCTAACCGCTAGCTGATTGTAGCGGTCTGCTGTTAGCCTCCACAGTTAAGCTAACGTTAGTTTAGCTAACAGCTAATTAGGCTAACCGCTAGCTGAGACAGCATGTAAACTTTAAAAGACCCTCAAAATAAAACTTGAAAATAAACGTTAACATATATAACAGCTGTTACGTCAGTTCTACTTGTGCTCATTTAAAATACAATCACTCAATATTTGTCTTTATTGTTATTACTGTAAAGTCTTAATTTAGCTGTAGCCTGCTTTTCCCATTATGTTTGACTTAACGTTATTTTAGACTGAATCTAGCTGTCCGTTCTGCCTGCACGATCCGTTCTGCGCATGCGTTATTTTAGACTGAAGGCTGTCGGCTAGCGGTTAGCCGAATTAGCTGTTATCTATCCCGGTGGAGGCTAGTGTGGAACAGATTGGGAAGGTGTCAGTACACGATCCGTTCCACCTGCACAATCCGTTCTGCGCATGCGCAAGATGTTCACGCATGCGCTGTGGTACGAGGATTTACGACACTACCCAATCTGTTCCCACGCTAGCCTCCAGCTAACTTTAGTTTAGCTAATAGCTAATTCGGCGGACCACTAGGTGATTATAGCGGTCTGCCATTAGCCTCCACCGGGAAGCTACGGTTAATTCGGCTAACCGCTAGCTGAGACCACATGTAAACTTTAAAAGACCCTCAAAATAAAACTTGAAAATAAACGTTAACATATATAACAGCTGTTACGTGTAGAGAATTCACGTGTTTCAGAATCTCTGAGAAGGAGAGGCTTGGTCCAAATGAAGGGTTAACACAAAGATTTATTAATAAAAGTGATAAGTCAAAATACAGAGAATTATGCTGCAGCGGGCCTTGAAAATAGTTGCTTAACCCTTAAGTTTTCACATCTATTTCGCCCCGAACCCCTGTCGGCCCCCTGCTTTATTCCTCCAATCCCAGGGGCGGTTACTTTTCTCCTTCATGAGTACACACTCAAAAATAGAGACCAGTTTGTACCTAAATCGGTACAAATGCTTGTCGCAGGGGAGGTACCCTTTTGAGAGACAATTGTGTACCTTTCAGTGCTGGTCCATTTATGTACCTTATCAAACTGTACCAGTTTAAGTACAGTTGTGTACCTTGCAAGACATAAATGTACCTTTAATCTATAAAGGTACAGAAATGTACCTCATTGAAAGGGTACTTTCCTGTACTATATAAGGGTACGCCCCCAGTGACAAGCTATTCTGGACTTTAAGGAGACAAAAATGTACCAGAATTGTCTACACAATAATTGCTTCTTTACCATTTATTAACATCAATGAAAATATGTTTTCAGATAAACATGGCAGCATTTATAGTGTAAAAATGTTAATTCATTCAATTCAATATAGTTACATATAAAATGAATCAATATCAATGCATAACATAACATGTAAAGATTGCAGTCACATTAACATAAGGCAGAATACTTCAAAGTAACACACATATTTAGCTAGAACATATTTATACAGAATACCTCAAGGAAACATACAGTCTATCATCAACTAAATAGGTGTCGAGTGCTTGATGGTCTAACTCATTTCCTGGACTGAGCAGAATCCAGTCATTGTCAACTGTGACATGGTAAGCATGGAAGTGATTGTCATAAGACCAAGGCAATAACAATTTTCCACACAACACCCAAAAAGTCTCAACGTTCAGAATGTACTTAATTTTCAAGAATAAAGGGATGGCTTCAGTGTGTACATAACCTACTACAAAAACATCCTCAAGGGCATATTTGACACCATTGACAGATAAAGATGACACACGCTGAAGCACCTTATCCTGAAACTGCACATCTTCAAAACTTTGGTTTAATTTCAGAGAGTTCTGTAAATCACGTGGCAGAGATGAAAATGGCATACTAATGCTTTTGCTGAGTGCATTTTCAAAGTCACCTAGGAACCTATGTGAAGAAAACTCCCAGTATTGCTTCATTTGATGACGGTTGCTGAGAGTCAGAGTTATGTTTACAAAGTTCCTACATTTATTGGCAATATTTTTGAAATATTGGTGCTCGCTTTCATATCTCATACACCACAAAGGGCGAAGAGGACCGTACATCAATATAAGTCTTGGATAGTGAATCAAGTAGTGACACTTTGGTGTTAAAACATTTCCAAAGACTTCAGTAGTCTTATCAAGGAATTCTTGAATCAGCAATTTCAAATGAGCAAGCTCATCTTTTCTCACTTTTGTAGCCATTACGATATCCACAATTTCTGAGCATAGTAAGAACACATGCCAATATGGACTATCAGATGGGATATGTTGAGCCATTAAAAAAGGCAATAGTCTGAATAGGCACCATTTTTGACTGGCTGATCCAACTATCTTAGAATGTCCAAGGAGTTTTTCAGTCAATGGCACTGGTTTGTTTCGTCTGTCATTCTTCCCAATGTTTACATTTTTCAGCTCATCATTGAGTTCACTTATGGTTATGTGCTTTTGATTATGAGCTTTGCATATGACCAACTTCATTACTAGAGACAGAACTCCCTCCAGCAAATCATGCATTACATCTGGGGGAAAACACTTTGTCACGTCAAAGTAAGGCAGTGCATCAAATGTACAATTACCATTGACGCCATACAAAACAGCACTTTGTTTGTCACTTTTTACACAGTCTACGTGATATTTATGCACCTCAGTTGTTCTAAGAACAAAACTCTCCTCACAAAACTCATGTTGTATCTCTGAATGTGAGGCCATACAATATCGACATATCCGGCCAGTATTGAAAGACATAGAAAAGCACCCATCATATGAGCAGAGAGGTTGTCACATGAAATGGTTGCTAGAGCAGCTTGAATTGTGTGCTCTACTTCATCAAGACTGAATGTGAGGCCCTCTGTGGAGAGCATCTTCAGGTCAGCTATCAAGGGCTGTAGTATAGTTTCAAGCCCAGACTCTTTCACATGTGAATGGCGAACCATTAAGGCTAAATGAATGTGACCCAACTTTGAGCGATATTTTCCACTTATGTTCCCAACTGTATAATAAAAAGCACAGATTTTTTACTTATTTCATTTAGCCCCCAGTGGGTTCACAAGTTCAAATTCATCTTCATAAAAATGAAGTCTTAGAGCTTGAGGGTGATCTTTGAAAAATTAGTGCTCTTTAAAGTACACCCCATGACTGTAATCTGTCAGAATGTCATCATCTCGATTTCCGTGGTTATCCAAAACAATCTGTTCCCACACATCCTCCAGCTGGCAATATTTTTGTAATACCTGTGTGATTGGAATATAAGAATAAGTACCAATTTTCATTCCTGAATTTTCTCTTACTGTGTAACTTATTGGTTCTGTCATGTCCATTTTTGTTTTGCAGTGCTCTTTTATCATGAATGGTGACCGAATTGAATCGCATGCTTTCTGAAAAAAGTCTGAAGAAGACAAAACCTGCTCAAGTTCTGGGCAATCACTAATGCAGAAACTATTCTTATCCAAATGATAAGAAATGAATGAGTCATAGTTTTTGATATCGGGTGATGATTCAGAAATGATGTAGGGAGACCTCAAAGATGACGACCAGTCCGATGATTACAAATCAAGTGCAGCTTTATTCAAACAGTGAACAAACTTTCATGACACTGGGACAACCATGAGCATACAGACACGTCTGCCCAAGGATGAACCACATGTACATCATAGTGAATACCTTTTAAACTCTTTTTGTGCTTACACAGCACGAGACATCTATTTCAGTGCACAAGTTTTACTCTTAAACTACACCTTTTATGGCCGATGCTCCTAATAGATTCCCACATTCCTGGCTCCAATTCCTCTGTGTGAAAGTTGTACCCAAACTCATAATAGATTTACACATTCTTGTGGGTGAAGGTTGTCCCCAGACTAACCTTCTTGTGTGGTACACTACATACAAGATATAAAATACATTTGAAACATGTAGGCTGAAATATCCAACCTATCAATCCTCCCTTTTTTTATCCTAGTTGAGGTACAGTACTACAATGTGATATGTAACAATACATCACTTACATGAAACATTAACAATGCTAATCATGGCAGAGGCGAAAACCTGGTGGCTGTTTCTTTACCAGGACAAAATTCCTCTGCGATCCCCTCATTAAATTGCTGCCAGCCGAATCTTTGGGGCGATCACATTATTCTTTGTCATGATAGCATAGTTCCTCCATCATTTCCTACATGTTCTTAACCTTGTTACATTGAATTTTTATTCACATCTTTTAATCCACTTGTCCCATGGACCCTCATCATCACTTGATGTGGAAGTATCATACAATGAAGAAGACGCAGACTTGTGTCTCCGTCGATGAGCTGATTGGAAATGCACATGATTAACATTTGGAAGAAAAAAACATTTCCAGAGTTACAAAACTCCGTTGTTGGAATTAATTCTACTTTAGAAAAACACTTGAGCTCTCCTACAATTACCCCGTCAGTAGGTGACTTGTATTCAACAGTCATTCTTACTTCTCCGAAATCAATACAAGTAATATTAATACTATTTATGTAAAATGCCCTTGTCGCATTTGTTCTTAAAGGAAGTAATATACATTGCGTTTTTTGTCATTGAGTGGAGTGATGTCATCCTTATGTCCAACACCCCTCCTCTTTAAATCTCATCTGTTTAACATTAATATATAAACTAGATAGATTCTTAACAGTAACATGACACTCAGCAATCTACTATCTTATAAAATAGACCCATGCATATTTTAGTCAATCCCAATTTCCCAATGCATTAAAATTTGGACCGATATTGCAATTATTCAACTCAAATAACCATTTCAACTACTTGAAATTGTAAACATTTTGAAATATGAAAATTATCTTAAACTCTTCAGATTTTACCTCTTTTAATCAATAAGCCAAAATCGTAATCACTATTAAAAATTCAATGAATTGCATAGCTCCGCTCTGGAGTCAGTATAAGTTGTTTTACCCTCTAACAGTTACAGTAACACCACTTTTCAGCTTATGCAGAATAGTGACCTTCACGTCAGATTTCTAAACCTCTATGTATGTTACAAAAGATACTAATTTTGATACTCAATTGGCTGTGATGAACTGATTTCCATTTAACATACAGTGCCTTGCGAAAGTATTCGGCCCCCTTGAACTTTTCGACCTTTTGCCACATTTCAGGCCTCAAACATAAAGATATAAAACTGTAATTTTTTGTGAAGAATCAACAACAAGTGGGACACAATCATGAAGTGGAACGAAATTTATTGGATATTTCAAACCTTTTAAACAAATAAAAAACTGAAATATTGAGTGCAAAAATTATTCAGCCCCTTTAAGTTAATACTTTGTAGCGCCACCTTTTGCTGCGATCACAGCTGTAAGTCGCTTGGGGGTATGTCTCTATCAGTTTTGCACATCGAGACGGACATTTTTTGCCCATTCCTCCTTGCAAAACAGCTCGAGCTCAGTGAGGTTGGATGGAGAGCGTTTGTGAACAGCAGTTTTCAGTTCTTTCCACAGATTCTCGATTGGATTCAGGTCTGGACTTTGACTTGGCCATTCTAACACCTGGATATATTTATTTGTGAACCATTCCATTGTAGATTTTGCTTTATGTTTTGGATCATTGTCTTGTTGGAAGACAAATCTCCATCCCAGTCTCAGGTCTTTTGCAGACTCCATCAGGTTTTCTTCCAGAATGGTCCTGTATTTGGCTCCATCCATCTTCCCATCAATTTTAACCATCTTCCCTGTCCCTGCTGAAGAAAAGCAGGCCCAAACCATGATGCTGCCACCACCATGTTTGACAGTGGGGATGGTGTGTTCAGGGTGATGAGCTGTGTTGCTTTTACGCCAAACATAACGTTTTGCATTGTTGCCAAAAAGTTCGATTTTGGTTTCATCTGACCACAGCACCTTCTTCCACATGTTTGGTGTGTCTCCCAGGTGGCTTTTGGCAAACTTTAAACAACACTTTTTATGGATATCTTTAAGAAATGGCTTTCTTCTTGCCACTCTTCCATAAAGGCCAGATTTGTGCAGTATACGACTGATTGTTGTCCTATGGACAGAGTCTCCCACCTCAGCTGTAGATCTCTGCAGTTCATCCAGAGTGATCATGGGCCTCTTAGCTGCATCTCTGATCAGTCTTCTCATTGTATGAGCTGAAAGTTTAGAGGGACGGCCGGGTCTTCGTAGATTTGTAGTGGTCTGATACTCCTTCCATTTCAATATTATCGCTTGCACAGTGCTCCTTGGGATGTTTAAAGCTTGGGAAATCTTTTTGTATCCAAATCCGGCTTTAAACTTCTCCACAACAGTATCTCGGACCTGCCTGGTGTGTTCCTTGTTCTTCATGATGCTCTCTGCGCTTTACACGGACCTCTGAGACTATCACAGAGCAGGTGCATTTATACGGAGACTTGATTACACACAGGTGGATTCTATTTATCATCATTAGTCATTTAGGTCAACATTGGATCATTCAGAGATCCTCACTGAACTTCTGGAGAGAGTTTGCTGCACTGAAAGTAAAGGGGCTGAATAATTTTGCACGCCCACTTTTTCAGTTTTTTATTTGTTAAAAAAGTTTGAAATAGCCAATGAATTTCGTTCCACTTCATAATTGGGACCCACTTGTTGTTGATTCTTCACAAAAAATTACAGTTTTATATCTTTATGTTTGAGGCCTGAAATGTGGCAAAAGGTCGAAACGTTCAAGGGGGCCGAATACTTTCGCAAGGCACTGTATGTAGCACTAATCTTGGACGAAGCTGTCACCGGAAATACAAATTTGACAGAATGTATATCACCACGTACAGACAAAATGTAATTTTTCCCTACCAAGTTGCTTGATATCGAGACATCTCTTAACCCTTCATATAGGTGTGTTTACCTATGTGTTTACCTATGTAATAACCTTATTTCAAAATAATTACTTCTTTAGAGTATGTGTGTTTCCAAAATGTGTACTTGTCAGTGCAGTACCTCCTCAGCGTCGCTGGGTCAGAGCAAAATCCAGTCTCTCACTCCCCCCCTCCTTTTCTCAGTCCATCTGCAGGCTGTTCATCTGTTCTCCCTTTAGACAGAGTCTATTGATACGTGATGGAGACCTCAGGGTCATCTCCACCCTGGCCTCTTGCATTGTCACATTCCTGCTTTTCAGTCTCGGCACTGAACTGCAACTCCAGTTCATCTGTTGAATGTTTCACCAAAGTACTTTTCGAACATGAGTGACATTACTTCCTTAATGTCAGTCGCTGATCATACCTCGAAAACCATCTGGGTGTCCATTTCCACCATGGGCAGTTGAAAATCTGCGGCCTCTCCCTCTCAGCTCGTTTTGTAACACCAGATGTGTTTCTGGTGCAGGTGTCTAATGGAGGGGGCCCATGTTGCCCACAGAATGGAATAGAATACACAGCCCAGGATTCATGATCCTGGTTCAGCTTTTTACTGGTCCTGCAGCATGGGGAAGTGAGACGGCCCGCTCTGACACATCGAGGCCCTGAATAAACACAAAACACAACTCCTCCAGAAGCATTATTTGTACTTTACTCATTGTAGTTCTCTTGATTCTCTTTCTACGTTGTAACCTATGACATTGATTCAAAATGTTGCAACAAAAATATCACCTAAGTAAAAAAAAAAAAAACATAATAAAAAAATATGTACTTAAAGTATCAAAAGTAACAATGCAGGAAAGTCAACCAACTAAGTAATTAAGCAGCTAATCATTTCAACTGGACTTGTAAGCCTATACACTAACTAAAACCCAATTTTGATTATTTGTTTTACACAATCCTTAATTTGTCTTTAACAATGATATGTCAGATCACAATAACCTCGGAAAGCATTTGACAAAACTCTGGTACTGTCTTTTTAGTTTTTTTGAAATCAAAATGAGTCATTCCTGAAAATTACATAATTTGTCCTTTTTTGTATCTAAGTTTTAGTGCTTGGCAGTAGCAGTTAGCAGTTTTACTATTCTTTATCTAAATGTTTACCCTACTTAGATTGTATCCCAAATACTTCAGTATGATCTCTGTACCAACAAAAGTAACTAATATGAACTGCATTATCCTAACTCAAAAGTCATACATTTAGCTCTCTCTAGTCGATAAAGCTGTTAAATTATGTAATTCTTCTTAAACTCAAATCTTATTTATACTTATTCTCAATGGTTTCACAGCAACATCACCATTCTTAGTTTTCATGAAATAACCTCCAAACCAGGTCAATCTGCTATTTCATCAGAATTGGATTAAGTCGCTCTGTTTCTTCACAGAAATCAGATTTATTCGTTCTGTTTCCCACCTTCACAAATGTCACCCATTACTTTGGCACAACGACGTGACCATATGTGACAGCGGGGAACTATAGCAAAATTCAGAACCCTATACAATGATCAAATTTAGAATCATTTTATTCAAAGTAAAATCATTTTAGATTCCTCACTACTCAAAACAAGTGGTCAAACTCCTTTAGGATGGCCAAGGTGATGTCCTGGAACCCAACATCTTAGTCCTCTCGTCTCTAATTGTCAATGGAGGTAGAGGCTGGAATTGTTTCTTCCAGGATGATCAGTCACTAGTATCAAGGTTCCAGACACAAATCACACATGCCAGCTGTTAATCTCTTTTTCTTTTCTTCCCTTTTTATTTTATTTTTATTTTCTTCTCTCAGGCCTGAGCCTTGTTTATCCTACTTTTATCCTCAACTTTTTCCCAATTTATTTTCGTATACTTCAAAAGCAAGTATAGTGAAGGTTTCCAAATTGGAAGGAAATTTTGAATCCTTATGCCATTTCTCTAGGTGTTTTATGACATTTTTCTCCCTTTTCTTTTATTTGTCAACATAACTTTAATTTATACATTTAATAGATCTCAATCACATAGTTTCATAGTCGAGCAACCATCACTTTTACAAACAGAACACTTTATTTGAGCTGTGCTCAAGTCTAAGTCTTAAAATGAAGTCTTTCTCAGTGCAGGCTGCAATGACATTACCACACACACAAAGTCAACATCATTTCAGCTTGAAACAGCTTTCAACACTAAATTATCTTCATTCATTCATTCAGTTCCTAGAAGCATGCTTTTCCGCCGTTCCCTTTTTCCTTATATTACTTTTTCCTAAATTTCTGCTACCTTTGAGGTGTAGATTTCAATGAGAGGTTACTTCGGACATAAATTTGTCAACCTATGAATCGATTGGTAACTTACCATTGAATTTTATTCTACAAACTCCCAGCGTCCTGGAACCTCTCAGTTCCTGGAGCGGACCCAAAAATTCACCTAGTGACTTCCCAGGACTTAGCGGCCCATTCTAAAAATTGCCTCCTTGAGGGCTTTAATTCCCCATTAACGGCGTCCTAATCCTAATAAATTTCCTTATTCCCTCTTGTTTCATTTATTTCCTTTTTTTCATTTATTTATTTATTTTTCATTTCTTTGTAATGTTAACGCTTGACAAGATAATTTACTATGATTTTGACCCATAAATTAAAAAAATTAAATTGCAGATACACAAAACATATAAAGCAAACCAGGACAAAAACACGTAAAGCAAAACAAGACAAAAACACATCAAATACGCAGCACTTGATTCGAAACTGGAGTGGATAATGGTCAGTTTTGAATTGTTTACCAGCTATGTCCCTAATCAAATTCAACTCCTAACTCCCTATTTCACTCCTGTGTAACTAAACTAAACATGCACCCGAACCCCCTGTCTTCGTCTCCAACTGTCTACAGGGCACTCCAAAATAATCAGCTTTGAACCCGTCAAAAACTTCACTTACGCCTTATGCGTCACAATAACTCATCACATTCATTTCGACTCTGTGTACTGAACCTCATCCAAAACGAAGCACCAATCACACAGAGAAGTCCGCAGCAAAATCACGCATTAATCAATGTCACCCACCATGGGACATCGGTAATATTTGGGCCACAAACACACCAGGGCTTCTTTCATCCCTATCTGAATCACAAGAAAATAACAGATACGTTTCTGTCCCTCAACGCTTCACCAGACGTTGGTCTTACCACTGTCAGCTAAAAGCGACCCGAATATTCAAATAACCTCACTCACAATCTAACTAATTGTGTTGGCCAACACTTTGTCACAGGTTAGATTTGATTATGGCAACAGCTTCAACAATTCAAACACCATTTAAACATTTTGGAATTTCATCCATTTTAGTATAACCCAATTAATAATTTCACAGCCAAATCATGTCTCCCTCATTTCAATTCCCACACCCGGTTCTTTTACAGATATGCAACAAAAGGGAGCAAATTCCATTCAACAAGAATAGACATCTACTCACCTTTCGCTGAATCTGCACATGTTCAGTGACGCCAAATGATATCGGGTGATGATTCAGAAATGATGTAGGGAGACCTCAGAGATGACGACCAGTCCGAAGAGTACAAATCAAGTGCAGCTTTATTTAAACAGTGAACAAACGTTCATGACACTGGGACAACCATGAGCATACAGACACGTCTGCCCAAGGATGAACCACATGTACATCATAGTGAACACCTTTTAAACTCTTTTTGTGCTTACACAGCACGAGACATCTATTTCAGTGCACAAGTTTTACTCTTAAACTACACCTTTTATGGCCGATGCTCCTAATAGATTCCCACATTCCTGGCTCCAATTCCTCTGTGTGAAAGTTGTACCCAAACTCATAATAGATTTACACATTCTTGTGGGTGAAGGTTGTCCCCAGACTAACCTTCTTGTGTGGTACACTACATACAAGATATAAAATACATTTGAAACATGTAGGCTGAAATATCCAACCTATCAGTTTTCTTTGAAAAAACACAATAAAAAATATAGGTCATCCACAATATCTTGTTGGACAGAGAGGGAGAGATAATTTTTTTCGGTACACTTGAGAATGCAACTAAATAAATGGTCTCTTAAATTTTCAAGCAAAGTGTCTATACTTGGTGGAGTGGGCTGTTCAACTTCGTGTGTGCGTTCAACTAGTTCTTGAAAATGTTCTTCAGTTACTTCAGAGCAATCAGAAATGGTGCGTTTGTGTTTTCGATAAACATGCCACCTAAAAGAATGATACTTGGAAAAAGCAGACTGGCAGTTACTTATCCCACAGGTTATGTTGAAATGAGGGTCGTGTGCATGTACAAGTCCAATATGATGAATCAGTTTTCTAAGAGTAAAGTTCCTCTTTGAGCATTTTGTACACTGACTACGTTTACAAGCTGTCAATTGTCGGGTTATGGTCGGGTTAAGGTCACTATTCGGGTTTCTGAAACATTCGGAATAACCCGTTTACATGCGTGAGCAGAGAGAGTTACTCCTGTATACATGGCATTTGTAATCAATTGGCAATATCCCGACGTAAACGGCGACGCACGGTTAGCGCTCTGACGGCATCACGGACAACCTTAAGACGCAATAACTTTTCGGTCACCTTCTTATAAATCTCACTATCTCGGTACTTTCTGCCGTCAACAAAAGACATTATATTCATGGTTTTCACCACACTAATAAAGAAATTGGTTTCCTCCTCGCTCCAAAAGTGTGGTGCTGTGCTGCATCTCGCCATGTTTACCTCTACTTCTTGTTTACATCCGGTATACTGCGTGCAGGTTTTCTGCATTGACATATATATAACTATATTATTATAGTATATAATTATTATTATAACTGTTTTCTGGCGCATACAAGAAGTTCCTCTACTCAAAAGACCAAGATTCCTTGCGAATAGAACATGCGCAGAACACAAATCAATGTTCCTTTTGATGGGGATATGCCGATACGCGTTTACATGACCAAAATTTCGGGTTAGAAAAGGGGTAACCCAGGTTTTCGGGTTTTTAAAAAACGGAATATGAGCATATTCAGGTTTTTGCCGGTGTTTACATGGCTGTGCGCGACTGGGTTATTGCTAATATTCTGGTTTTGAACGGGTTATTGGCTGCATGTAAACGTAGTCACTGATGCAGTCCAGGCATGATCAGTGAAGAAGGTTGACAATTTGAGTTACAGTTACCGGCAGGGATTTGTCTCCATCCCCCGTGATGTTTGCGATGCGCCTCTGGAGAAAGGTCAGTGTCTTTTTCAAGTATCCAGGATATGCCATGTTGAAAACAAAGTACATGCAGAAGGCTGCAATGAAGGCCTCATCCACCGAAGTGCGAGAACAAACCTCAATTCCCTCGACATTGACCACACTCTGGCACTGTCTGGAGAGGGCATATTTCAACCCTTGTGCTTTCAGTTGAACGGTTGGATATGGAGTTTGAGGATTATTCTACATAAGAGAAATTTTTTTTAGCATACATAACAAGATCAATATGATAAAGCGTGCACAGTGATCTAAAAAAACATTAGCTTATGGCTAGTGGCTATGCAGGACACCAGGTATTTACCTGTCCAAGGATAATTAAATCCTCAATCTTCTCCTTGAATATGGATGGCAAGAGAAGGAGTCCACCCCTGAAGTCAATTCCTAGGTCATACAGATTTTACAATTAAAATGCATTTCAACAAATGTTGGTTGATACTAATAACCTGCAAATTCCCATAGACAGGCTACCGCATGTTATTTCAGGTTCAGTACATTAAACTAAAATGTATTAGCTTTTAAAATGTATGTAAGAAATAAACAAATTAAATATCAAGATAATGTTGCATTATACACCGACTAGGTGCCACAAACAGATTAACACTAGACAGGTATTACAGCCCTCTAGCAGTATTATTAGTGTGGATGGGATTGAGAAAAAATTCCATGTGAGAAAATGGTGCCTAATTTGAACTATTTTATAAACCTTGATACTTAAATTTAAACATGATTTTGATTTAGATTTTTTCGCCAGACCTGATGTGCCTGCCAAATTTGGTTTGTTTTTGAGCAGGTTTAGGGGGTCAAATTGAGGCTCAGAGGCAGTAGAATCATAATAAAAAAAGAAAAAGACACAAGAACAATAGCGTCCTTGCCTCCAGGCAATATGTATCATGTCAGTACAATACAAGTTCAGTGGAACTGTACACAGTCTCTTTAAAAAAAAAGGGACTGCACACAACTGACACAATGATGCAGCAGAATTAACTAGGTGTATGTGCTCAAATCAGTACCTTTAATATCCTCAGCCAAGGCATCCTCTCTTGCTTCCATGTAGAGTTTTTTCAGTGGCGAATCCTTGACAAGTTTCAGCATATTTGGGAGAATAGATGTGAAGTTCTCACTGATGCGGTGGCATATGTTGACTGGAGAGGGGTGCATGGCATCAACCTCATCGCACAACTGAGATTTTAAAAAGAAAAATAGGGGAAAGAAAGGCATATTTTATTTAAGTATTAAGTATATAAACAACATTTATCAACACTTTTATGTTTCTGAGGAACACTGTAGTGGCAGCCAGGACAGTTGCAGTAAAAAACAAATTATTTACAACTGTAGGAGAAGTCTATATGAACTTTTTTTCGGAATTTCTGTTAAGTGTTAATATATAGACTGTGGGCAATTTAAAGCACTGACTGTAGCTGAAGCTGGCATCAGCTTAATTGTTCTTAACCCTGCGGATGTTCTTAGGAATGGATATCTCCTCAAGAGATCTTCAGTTGACATTCCTTCTGCTATTTCTCGGCGTCTCCATGCAAAGGTTTTTATCATGCGGTCTTTCACCAGATTCACGTCGGGGTGCAACTTTCTGTATTGCTCAAGCAGTACCTTGATATGACCCTCAATAGAGGTTGCATCCTCCCCCACAATACATGATTCCTTTATCAAAGCAGATATCACTGGTTTACTTGCAAAGGTTTCATTACATTTACAGTAACAAGTGTAGTTGTCATCAACTCGAGTAAAATGTTATCTTCACTGCACCTGGTTCACTGACTTCACTCTGTGCATGTGTTATCGTGTGGGTGTGTGCCGGGGTGACAATGTGACAAGTTTGCATGCGTGCATCTGGTGGAAAATTATTAAAAAACGATTTATGATATTACGTATGATATTTGGAAAGGAACACTTACATTGTACACTGTGACAGCATGTCATACAGAGTCCCAATTATTTTGTTACGGTACTTTTGTTTCTTGTGGACCGGTTCTTTAGCATCTAAGTGGCTCTGGACATCTTGTGGGAATTGTGGGATGGAAATGACTGCAGGCAGTCTGTGGCAAGTAGATTGCAAACTGCAATACAGCAGAAGAACAGCATTATCAGATTAGACAACAACACCTCAACGCAAGATAAAAAGAGAAAGAGAAATGGTGAAAAAAAATAGCATAATTAATACATTATTACCTCTGGTTTGCTGGGAACACAGGAGCTTCACATGTTTGTTGTTCTGGTTTGACCAATTCCAAAGTAAGGGTGACCTTGTAGTGGTGTGTGAAGTCTCTGAATTTTAGCTGCTTTTTGAAAGACTTGTCAAAGAGATATGCAATCATATTTTCTGTGAGTCCGCAGTCTACTGTCTCTCCATCCACATCATTGTCTGAAATGTAAATGAAAAGGCTATTAAAAGAAGCACTGAAACTCTGGACATACAGATGGTGACTGAAACAATTCATAAAAACTCATTCAATTCATTAAACTCTGTATATAATCATTAAATCTCATAACATCATATCTCAGCAGCTATTGTTATTAACGTTGTATCTCCAGCAACTGTTTTATTCTTTCAAATAATCAACCATCTACAGAACTTTTTAGTACATTATTTTTCTACTTCTCATCATCATCATCAATTATTATTAATACTATTGTTTAAAGTGAGCCTGTTATCGTTCAACAGAAAAAGACATCATATAAACAACAACTTTTGCAGCCTTGTTAGTCTGATGGCGAGTTATCACCTTTCTGTCATCATTAACATACTGTTAATAACCAAAGCTCTGAGGCTTTACATTTGTTCTATATGTTAGAATACAAGATTTCAGCATCAAGTTACAACCAGGTTAAGTTACAACCATTCAAGTTACAACCATTCATGATTTATAGTCAAACTAACCAAAAACTTATTACTGATCATCATTATAACGTTTCAGGGCGTTCCTGTAACCATGGTAACTCACGGTGCCAGAGGGGAAGGAGAGACGCTGAATGAAGCCGTTTACACAGACACACCCCAGACAAAGTCCAGACTAGAGTTGTTATTTCACATATGTAGCACACAACAGGAGACTCTCACGTTTTGACTAAAGTCAAATACTAACAGATAACGTAGCAGCGCGAGTCCTTGATAGCTAAGCAGCTGAACTTTAGCACCGCTCCGTGTTTAGATCCCGCCATGTGTGGGTAACTATACTATCACTGGTCAGGCGCGCACACGCTGTAAACGATTCTATTGGCTGTAGAGTGTGACAATCTCAATCAATAAAAATCAGCCAACAATTTTTTGTTCTCCTCCGATCCTCCTTGATCACATAACATGTCGCCTCTGTGAACTCTGAATGACGGAAATCCGTCGTAGTGACGGAGAACTTTAATCCGTGTAACTACCGTGTGTAAACAGTCCGAGTACAACAGGTGTCCCGCAGTTGGGTTCCGAGTTCAAGTGAAAACACAGTGACGCACCGGATGCAAAATGTTTTTAACTGTAAAAGTGCAGTTTCCAGCCTGCTTCAGACAATGCTGAGTTTACTGACTAGCTAATTATTAAAAACTAGGATTTGTTGCTTGAACTATCTTAACCCACTCAGCACTAATATCCCCACACATTTTCTGCTGTGTGATGCGTTAAGCGGCAGATAAAAGGCTACTACTTGGAGAGAAAATTAATTAAGCCAATTCAAAAGATTAAATGGGACAAAAGTTGTTTTTTTTCCTTTTACATTTGTTTTTACCACAGTATTAAACTGTGATGTTGATGTTTTGTTGTAATAAAAATGGAAACATGAATAAATAAACACCAGGTAAGATAAACACTAGTGAATAAGATAAATACCAAATAATAACTTGTATACTTCAAATTCAGTGTTTTCGCGGGCTTTGGTGATTTCTTTTGTTTGTTGGAGCTTTGAGCGGGAGACTGTGTACCGTTGCTAGCTTGACATTAGCATGGCTAATAACGTTAGCCGACTTAATTATGTGAGCTAACTAATATTTTCGATACCTTTCTTTACTTACTACGTCTTTGGCAGTTCAAGATACAGTATTGTATAGCTTACAGTAAGTGACTTAATGTTAGTGATTGTAATATCAGAACAAACTTAGCTAGCTAGCTAGCTACTGATACCAATGCTAATGATAGCTCTGATGTTAGCTAGCTACATTTTCGTCTTTGGTGATAGTTATGAAGTTCAAACTTTACTTACCTCTAAATTTCTGAGCCTCCTCCTCTGAAACTTCGATTCCTCCTTCCATCACCAACTTTTGTAAAAGTTCCTCTGTGGACAGACCCCTGAGCGACATACTGCATCATGAACGGACTCTCGTCTGTCCTGCTCAGCACTAGTTTGACGTCTCTGGTATTAGTGCGCCGCTGTTTTTCTTCTTCTTCTTCAGTTGCTTGTTTAACGGTGGATGCGGACTAACTTAGCGCACTACCGCCACCCTCCAGATAAATTGTGCATGATCATCACTGTGGCTTACATCCTTGAAAATACTGTAGCCTGCAAGCTACAAAAAAAAAATATATATATATAAAAAAAATACATTTATAGAAATAACCCTATATTCTGTCAATGAGTCCAGTGTTCTTTAAAAATGCAAGCATATACTTTATTACTCTATGATCAGAGCCCTTAGACAAAAGCTCTCTAAGAATAAAACTTTACCCACTGTCCTCTATTTTCCTTTTCATAAAAACCCTTTCTCTATTAAATTTCCTACACATCATAAAGACGTGTTCCACTGTCTCTGGCACATTACATATCTCGCAATTTCCTGTATTATGTTTTCCTATTAACTGTAATGTTTTGTTTAGTCTGGTATACCCTGTTCTCATTCTTGTATAAATTCCCTCTTCTTTTCGACACCTTAATACTAAACGACCCAGACCCACCTCAGGATTTACAATGTAAAAATCCCTCCCTTTATCTTCCCTGTCCCATTTATCTTGCCACAACTTTTTAACATGTTTTTTAATCATTGACTTAGCCTCTGATTTTGATATTTTACACTGAATAGATATATTTGTCGCTTTCAAAGCCTGTTTAGCACACTTGTCTGCCAACTCATTACCAACCATACCTACATGAGCCGGAACCCAAACAAACTTTACATGCGTCCCCCCAATTTGAATACTATGCAACAACATCAGTATCTCACACACAATATCAGACCTTTCACATGAGTTACCCGATTTAAAATTTTCTAAGGCTGACAAAGAGTCTGAGCATATAGCTACTCTTATCGGTTTACTTTGCTCTACCCACTGCAATGCCATCACAATAGCTATCAACTCTGCTGAAAACACTGATAAATGATCTGAAACTCTTGCAGAAAACTTAATATCAAACTCTGGTATCACATATGCAATTGCCACTTTCCCTGTATCTGGTTGCTTTGACCCATAAGTAAAAATTTGCACATACCCATAATAGTTATCCACATACCTCATAGCCATTTGTCCACTATCCCCCTTATAATTTTTTATCTTTTCATGCAAAGTTATATCAGCATCTGGAACCGGTAGCAGCCACGGCGGGTGCGGTGGATAGACTACTGATGGACCAAATTCGAAATGTTCTACAGCCGCTTGCTTTACCTCTTCATGTATACTTGCACTAAACGTCTCTCTCTTACTTTTTGCCTGCTCCCATGTTGAAATGAGGACACTTTTAGTTGGATGGTCTTCCATATGTCCTTTTAGATGAACAAAATATGACAGTGACATTTGCAGTCATCTCAACTCAAATGGCATTTCTCCTACTTCAACCTGAAGCGCTGATATAGGGGAGGTTCTCATTACTCCTGAACATATCCGAAGAGCTGAACGCTGAATAACATCAAGCTTCTTTAATTCAGACTTTGCAGCAGACCCATAAGCCACACACCCGAAATCAACAATAGATCTAATTAATCCCACATATAATCTTTTCCAGGTAAGCTTAGAATCAAAAAGCATACCTAAAAATCTCACACATTTTACTCTTTCTAAATCTCTACCATACAATTGCAATGTAAACCTTTCTTCAATTTTTTTAAACGAGAAAAACTCTACCTTGGTTTTCTCAACAGAGAACCTGAATCCCCATTTCCCAGCCCATTCTTCTACACAGTCGATAGCTTTTTGCAAATTTTTAACAATAAATTGAACATTTTTACCCCTTTTCCAGAGAGCGCCGTCATCTGCAAACAATGATTTGCCTATACCATAATCAAGCGTATCAGATATATCATTTATCATAATAGAGAACAAAATTGGTGAGATAACACTTCCTTGGGGTACACCGTTTTCTACAAAAACACAATCAGAGAAGCTACTATTTATCATCACCTGAATTTGCCTATTGCTTAAAAAATCCCTAATCCAGCAATACATTTTCCCGTCTATTCCAAGCCTTCGAATTTTAATTAACACACCATCCTTCCAAAGCATATCATACGCTTTTTCCATATCAAAAAATATAGCAGCTACTACTTCTTTACACACTTGGGCCTTTCTTATATCACTCTCCAATTTAATAACTGGATCCATAATTGGCCTTCCTTTCCTGAAGCCGGTTTGGAACGACGTTATCAGATTTCGAGACTCAACAGAAAAAGTCAGTCTCTCCACAATCATTCTCTCCATTATCTTACCTAGGTGGGATGACAAAGCAATTGGTCTATAGCTAGAAGCCACAGTAGGATCTTTCCCTGGCTTTCTAATTGGAATTTATATAATAACATATATAATATAATAACAGCCATCTTCCAGCTCTTTGGAATTTTCCCTTGTTCCCATACCTTACTGAATAACTCCAATACAGTATGAAGAGCTTCATTACCGAGATGCTTCAACATTGCATAACTTATTCGATCTTTTCCCGTAGCTGTTACCTTCGCCTTACTCACAGCCTTCTTTAGTTCACATAGTGAAAAAATGCATTCAAGCTATCATCTCGATCCTCTACATTTTCTAAAAGATATTGGTACTGTCTTTTTGTTGCCTCTCTTTTATGTCTTTCATCTTCAGTTAAGTTAAAACTACTATGAACATTAGCAATATCTTTGACCATTAACGCTGCTTTATCTCCATCCTTCACTGCCATAGTCTCACCATTCTTAAGGACTGGATAACTCCAAGATTGCCGCACCCCACTCATTTTTTTAACAACTCTCCACACATCATTTACGGAGGTTTGTCGTCCTATAGTGTTACAATATTTTATCCAGTAATTCTTTTTTACTTTCCTAATTACTTTTCTCACCTTAGCCTGCTCTCTTTTATATTCCATATACTTTTGAAAGCTTAAACTATTTTTAAACTCTTTAAATACTTTATTTCTAGTGTTTATTGCTTGCGTGCAGTCACTTGTCCACCATGGTACCAATTTCCGCCTCGTACTTCCCAGCCTCGACTCGGCAATAGAAGCTCTTGCAGCTTCCACCATAGCCACACTAATATTTTCTGCAAATTCATCCACATCATCCATCACCTCAACCTGACCCATATTCCTATCACTTAAAACTGTAAACTTTATCCAATCAGCTTTATTAAAATTCCATCTTTCAGAGAAACTCTGGTTCACATTGCAGCTCCTATTACCCATCCTACATAAAATCGGATAATGGTCACTTCCAATTGTTGTCTCACTATAAACTTCCCATATTATTTGATCTGCAAGGGACTGAGAAACTAAAGTCAGATCCAATACAGACTGTACTCTCACCCCAATATGAGTAGGTGACCCATCATTTAAACAAACCAACCCTTTCCTATCCATAAGTTCTTCTAAAACCAAACCATTATGATCCGTTCTATCCCCTCCCCACAAAGAACTATGTGCGTTACAATCTCCTAACCAAATTACGTTGACACTTTCTTGCCCTTCAACCAGCTCCAGTGCATCAATATCAAGTCTTTTACAGGGATTATAAAAATTTACAATATTTAAACTACCATTGTCACACCAAACCTCAGTAACTAAATACTCTAAGCCTTCACCCTTACCTAAAACTCTGTAGGGAACCCCCACCTTAATAAAAGTAGCACATCCACCCCCACTACTATCACTCCTATCACTTCTTTCACATACATATCCATTTAAAACAAAATTTAGATGAGGTTTCAGCCATGTCTCAACAATGCAAATAATCTCAGGTTTAATCTCTAGTTCGGAGATAAACCTCTTGAGCTCTTGCCCATTTGCCACCAAACTTCTAGCATTCCACTGTAGAAAATAAATGTTTTTTTTTTCTTTCTTTTTCTCCTTTTCTTTTTCTTGTCTTTTCCCTCCTTCCCTTCCTTTTCTTCCTTTTAAGTCTTAGCTTGTAAAATCAACGTAGGCAACTGTGAGACATGCTGTGATAAGGATGTTGGTTTCTCAGATTTATCTCTGTTCTGGAGTTCACCCTCGTCCATACTATCTTCACTCGCCATCAACTGTCCCCCCAACCCTGCCACAGTGTGATCATACACAATTTACTTAAAGCAGCTTATTCCAAAAACCTCGGTGTTAGTTGTTTTGACAAACTGATAAACGTTATTTCTCCAGCTCCAGAAGATCAACCAGATTCAGTCAAACCGCGTCTCAACACGCCGGAAGTCACCAGCTCAGTGCGCCGCTGTTGCTTGGCAACCAGTGTGTTATCTTGGGGAACTATATTTCGGCGGAAGAATTAGGATTTGTTTTCAGTAAATAATCACATTTTATGTTACTGTGTGTTTATTTTCTGAAGTATTACTAGGTTGTCTACAGCAACCATTTTAGCAACCGTTTAATAAAAGCTGATTGAACTGTGATTTACAGTGATTTTAGAAGAGTAGTTCAGGTGGGTAATAGGACCCATTTATCTGCACAGGAAATTATATGTCTGTCTTCAGAAATGCAGGGACAGTTTATTAAGCTGAACAGTGATGGCAGGTTGAAGCATATTTTTGCCACTTGTTCTCTTGCGATCTTCTGGGTGGCACTGATGAGGGAAATCCAGATACGGCCTTAAAACTTCTCCTTCCTTTTGCCTCCACATACTTGTGTGAGGTGGGCTTTTCCAAACTGACTGAGCTCAAAACAAAACACCACGTTCAAATAAGGCTGTAAATCCAAAACTGAGCTGAGAATTCAACAGATTTGTAGAACAAAGTAGTCTCATGTTTCACATTGAGCTAAAACTTAGCATAAATGCAGGCTTTGTAGAAATGATGCAAGTAATAAGAGGCTAACAACAACAATATAATAATAATAATAATAATAATAATAATAATAATAATAGTTCTAAATACCTCAACTATAACTACTAATAGGCCTAAAATACTACAATTACTTCAATGCTGCATGTCCATCCATCCATCCATCCATCTTCGTCCGCTTATCCGGTGTCGGGTCGCGGGGGGAGCAGCTCCAGCAGGGGACCCCAAACTTCCCTTTCCCGAGCAACATTAACCAGCTCTGACTGGGGGATCCCGAGGCGTTCCCAGGCCAGGTTGGAGATATAATCCCTCCACCTAGTCCTGGGTCTTCCCCAGGGTCTCCTCCCAGCTGGACGTGCCTGGAACACCTCCCTAGGGAGGCGCCCAGGGGGCATCCTCACCAGATGCCCGAACCACCTCAACTGGCTCCTTTCGACGCAAAGGAGCAGCGGCTCTACTCCGAGCTCCTCACGGATGACTGAGCTTCTCACCCTATCTCTAAGGGAGACGCCAGCCACCCTCCTGAGGAAACCCATTTCGGCCGCTTGCACCCTGAATCTCGTTCTTTCGGTCATGACCCAGCCTTCATGACCATAGGTGAGGGTAGGAACGAAAACTGACCGGTAGATCGAGAGCTTTGCCTTCTGGCTCAGCTCTCTTTTCGTCACAACGGTGCGATAGATGGAATTGGAAGACCAATATTGTACTTTTGAGGAAACATTCTTCAAAAGTGTAAGTGTAAGTACAAAACTGTTCTTGTCTCGTACCTCTATTTTTGTGTGTGTAAGAGCCTTCCTCATAGGCTCTTTGTTGGCATGGTGACAGGTTGGATGCATTTTGTTGGTTTCTTCGCTGTCCAATTAGGAGGGACATACTCTAAACTCTGCCCCCAGGGGTCATTTGCACCCACAGATCAATAGGTTCTATCATGCAGATGTTAAGTCTTACAAGTTTACATGAATTAACATTATATTGTCCTAACCCAGACTAAGGCACCAGGAGGTTGGAGACTGAAGGAAGCAGAAGGTTATTTCCTGCTGTGTAGCAGAAGGTTTCTCTTTATATGATAATAGTTGGTTTTAACCTAATCTATTTAACCAAAGACAGGAAGAGAGGGGGAGAGAAAGGGTCTGTCTTTACTTATTGTTTACCGAGACAAAGGTGGTGATTGTGATAACCAGATCAGTCTGGACCTATTCTTTACAGTCATATACATTCATTCCAATTTTCATAACCCGGTTACAGCCTACAATTTATTACTTAAAACATAAAACATACATGGTTATTAGAATCAGCACTGTTACAATTTTATTTTACTCAACATACGTCAGTTCTACTTGTGCTAATTTAAAATACAATCACTCAATACTTGTCTTTATTGTTATTACTGTAAAGTCTTAATTTAGCTGTAGCCTGCTTTTCCCATTATGTTTGACTTAATGTTATTTTAGACTGAATCCGTTCTGCCTGCACGATACGTTCTGCGCATGCATTATTTTAGACTGAAGGCTGTCGGCTACATAGACAGTGGTTGGCTAGCGGTTAGCCGAATTAGCTGTTAGCTATCCCGGTGGAGGCTAGCGTGGAACAGATTGGGCAGGTCGTAAAACAGTATTATCATCTGCGCATACGTCATGGCATACGTCTCATCTTGCACATGCGCAGAACGGATTGTGCAGGTGGAACGGATCGGGTACTGACAACCTCACTATGAATTACCAACGCAGTAGTAAAGGACCCCAGCCTCTGCTTAGTTGCCCGGCCTAACGCCTGTCCATTTATCTAACTAATACTGCCACCTAGTGGGAACAGTGGGAATTCAGTACATACTGTGATAGTCTTAAAGAGCTCATATTATGCTCATTCCAAGGTTCATAATTGTATTTAGAAGTTGTACCAAAATAGGTTTAAATGGTTTAATAAAAAACAAACATTTTTGTTGTATTAGACATTGCTGCAGCTCCTCTTTTCACCCTGTGTGTTGAGCTCTCTGTTTTAGTTACCTCTATTCCATCTTTGTTGAGAGTCCCACATGTGCAGTAAGGGACTACTTGCCAGTCAGAAGCAGAGTAGGGCGGGCCCTGACAAGCATGCTAGTGTGATCCAAAACAAGGGTTAGGATTAGGGTACGAATACCAGGGTAAGCCAATCAGAGGCAGAATAAGGCAGGCCACAAGGCACGTCCTTTGATGTTGATATGTCTAGAGGATCCGATCTAGCATCTACCACCATACATCTTCGAACCTGAGTCTGATCCCGAAACACAGGCAGAACAACCCGAACCAGCTTCACAACCTAGACTGGAGCAAGACGTTTGAGAGTGGTAAGTTATTTAGGCTACATGTTAACAAATTAGTCTTTCAATTAATTGAATTCTGCACTGTCTCCTGGACATGGCGATACAACTATCTGAACTCTTCGGGCCTCCGCTCTAACTAGCTTGGTTTGATAGCGTGTCACATTATGAGCTAGGCGAGCATTATAATGATTCAATTCAATTCAATTCAATTTTATTTATAGTATCAAATCATAACATAAGTTATCTCGAGACACTTTACAGATAGAGTAGGTCTAGACCACACTCTATAATTTACAAAGCCCCAACAATTCCAACAATTCCAGTAATTCCCTCAAGAGCAAGCAGTGCGACAGTGGCGAGGAAAAACTCCCTCTTGGGAAGAAACCTCGGACAGACCCAGGCTCTTGGTAGGCGGTGTCTGACGAGCCGGTTGGGGGTGTGATGAACAGTGGCGATAGTAGTCACATTAATAATGGAACAGTGACTGGATGTAGCGGGAAGCTGCAGGGTTCAGCAGGACGCAGCATGACATTGCAGGGCATCGCTGAGCTCAGCAGGACCACGGCGACAGCTGCAACCAGGATCTTGGTGCCAACGTTCTCCAAGGAAATACGCTGGGGGAAAAAAGCATAAGGACTCCGGGGAGTAAACTCCCCAGAAGCTAGGATTAGTAACAAGCATTTCTGGGACGGGCTGCACACAAATAGTAATAGTAATAGTAATAGTAACAGTAATAGAAAGGGAGAGGAGAGAGCAGCTCAGTGTGTCAAAGGAAGGAAGTCCCCCGGCAGTCTAGAACTATAACAGCGTAACTATAACAGGTAACTAAGAGAGACAGGTGTCAAAGTGTTACAAAGTGACGCAAAATGACACGCGTTTGTCATGGAAGTAAAGGATGTTGTTGGGTTTTGGGAGATTGGTTTTTTTGGCTGATGGAATACATAAAAAAATGCTGTTATGTAACACAATACAGGAAAGGGAAAAAGCCAAAAAGCAGGTGCTTTGCCTCTTTTACGGCCAGAGGTGAGAGTTGAATGTCTGTTGGACAGGGGCTTCCTCCAGATGTTCCCAGTTTACCCACACTACCCGTTTGGGCTTACCAGGTCTGTCCAGAGTCTTCCCCCACCCTCTGACCAACTCACCACCAGATGGTGATTGGTTGACAGCTCCGCCCCTCTCTTCACCCGAGGGTCCAAAACACACAATTACAAAATTACAAATACAAATACAATTACAAAATCGATCATCGACCTTCGACCTAGGGTGCTCTGGTACCATGTACACTTATGAGCATCCCTATGTTCGAACATGGTGTTCGTTATAAACAATCCATGACTAGCACAAAAGTCTAACAACGAATGACCGCTCGGGTTTAGATTAGGGAGGCTGTTCCTCCCAATCATGCCTCTCCAGGTGTCTCCATCATTGCCCATGTGCACTTTAAAGTAGTCTCGCTTTACCAGACCCTCCTCCAAATCGCGCTGAAGGAGAGTCTGGCTACTCCACATAGCATTCTGGGATGGGAGGAAAACATGCTCTGCTTTAAGATCCTTGAGAAGGTGGTTGCTAATCAGTTATGTGATTTTCTACATAGCAATAGTTTATTTGATGACTTTCAATCAGGATTTAGAAAGAATCATAGCACAGAGACGGCACTGGTGAAAATTACTAACGACCTTTTAACTGCTGCAGACAAAGGTCTTGTCTCCATTCTTGTTTTACTAGATCTTAGTGCTGCATTTGACACTATTGACCATTCAATCCTGTTACAGAGATTGGAACACTTGGTTGGCATTAAAGGAAATTCTTTTGGGTTGGTTTATTTGGTCCTATTTCTCTGATCGATCTCAATTTGTGAATGTTAATGATAAATCCTCCAAGTACGCTAAAGTTAGCCATGGGGTTCCTCAAGGCTCAGTGCTTGGACCAATTCTATTCTCCTTTATATATGCTTCCTCTAGGCAATATTATTAGAAAACACTCAATTAACTTTCACTGTTATGCGGATGACACCCAATTATACTTGTCAATCAAACCAGACAAAACCAGTCAGCTAACTAAATTTCAAGCGTGCATTAAGGATACAAAATCCTGGATGACCTATAATTTTCTGATGTTAACCCCTAACAAAACTGAAGTTATTGTGCTGGGCCCTAAACACCTCCGAACTTCATTATCTAAAGATATAGCTACTCTGGATGGTATTGCCCTGGCCTCCAGCACCACTGTTAGAAATTTAGGAGTTATCTTTGATCAGGATATATCCTTTAATGCCAATCTAAAACAAACCTCAAGAACAGCCTTTTTTCATCTTTGTAACATTGCCAAAATTAGGAATATCCTGTCTCAAAATGACGCTGAAAAACTAGTCCATGCATTTGTTACTTCCAGGCTGGACTATTGTAATTCCCTACTGTCAGGTTGCTCAAATAAGTCTCTTAAGACTCTCCAGCTGATCCAGAATGCTGTAGCGCGTGTTCTCACAAGAACTAAGAAAAGAGATCATATTTCTCCTGTATTAGCTTCTCTGCATTGGCTTCTTTTCGAATCCAGGATTGAAGTTTAAAGTCCTTGCTACCCTACAAAGCTCTAAATGGTCTAGCACCATCATATCTAGAAGAGCTCCTAATACCCTATTGTCCCACTAGAGCACTGCGCTCCCAGAATGCAGAGTTACTGGTGGTACCTAGAGTCTCTAAAAGTAGAATGGGAGCTAGAGCCTTCAGTTATCAGGCTCCTCTCCTATGGAACCAGCTCCCGATCTGGGTTCGGGGGGCAGAAACTGTCACCTCATTCAAGAATGAACTTAAAACTCTCCTATTTGATAAAGCTTATAGTTAGGGAGTGAGGAGTTGCAGTGTTCACCTAACTGGCCCAACTGCTTCTCTTCATAATTGTTAGATTAATAATACATAACAAAGTAGAGGGAGGCAGGCCAGCCAAGCCAGATCCGGCAGGGGGAGAGTTCTAAGCCCGAAAAAGCTACCTCTCCTTATGACCTGTCTCTCTTAGTTACCTGTTATAGTTACGCTGTTATAGTTCTAGACTGCCGGGGGACTTCCTTCCTTTGACACACTGAGCTGCTCTCTCCTCTCCCTTTCTATTACTGGTACTATTACTATTACTATTTGTGTGCAGCCCGTCCCAGAAATGCTTGTTACTAATCCTAGCTTCTGGGGAGTTTACTCGCCGGAGTCCTTATGCTTTTTTCCCCCAGCGTATTTCCTTGTAGAACGTTGGCACCAAGACCCTGGTTGCAGCTGTCGCCGTGGTCCTGCTGCACTCCCTGCTGAGCTCAGCGATGCCCTGCAATGTCATGCTGCGTCCTGCTGAACCCTGCAGCTTCCCGCTACATCCAGTCACTGTTCCATTATTAATGTGACTACTATCGCCACTGTTCATCACACCCCCAACCGGCTCGTCAGACACCGCCTACCAAGAGCCTGGGTCTGTCCGAGGTTTCTTCCCAAGAGGGAGTTTTTCCTCGCCACTGTCGCACTGCTTGCTCTTGAGGGAATTACTGGAATTGTTGGAATTGTTGGGGCTTTGTAAATTATAGAGTGTGGTCTAGACCTACTCTATCTGTAAAGTGTCTCGAGATAACTTATGTTATGATTTGATACTATAAATAAAATTGAATTGAAAAATTGAATTGAATTTATTGGCATTTCTTTAAACCAATCAGAATCTTCTAAACTCTGCACAGAGCCACTGCAAAACAGTTGTGCGAGAGAAAACTCAGATTGGATAGATAGTCTAGCTAGCTGTCTCAATTTACCATGAGATCAGAGGAGCAGTCAACAATAGTCCTCATAAATTCACTCAATTTAAAATTCCAACACAAAGAAAGTGGAAGGAAATGGAAAATACATTACATACTGTACATTGTTTGTTGTTTTGTATGACCTTATTCATATTTTAACTGGTTTGTTATTGATTGTTTTTTCATATCCCTGAAAATAATTTGATCATTTGTTTCCCTGAGTCTTAAATAAAGGTTTGAATTTATTAGTTTTGTCTCATTTTCCTAAAACTGCACAATACAAATTCTGCTGAACAAAAAAAACTCAACTCCACAAAACCTTTTAAGAATATGGGTTTAAGGCAATAATCATATGACTCATAAATACAACCACAGCACCAATGCAGCAATTTTGAACATGACCTTATTATATTTGCATAAATTGTACTCCCAGCAAGATATACCTAATGCATAAAGTATTTTGTTATTTTATATTATGTATATCTGTTAACTTCTGTCTGACCAGCCTCAGACTTAGTGATAATGTTCATGCATCACTACTAGTGAAACAGTTCTGATATTAAGCGCTGATATTTTCAGGAAATATTGTTTTTTTTGTGAATACAAAGAAACATAGAAAACTTTGAAAACATAAAAGAAAAAAATACTACCATTAAGATATCTAATTAACAATATATGTAGGAAATAAAAGCGACTGCAGGAATGTATTGTTTCTTTTGCTGTTAATTCAGACAAAAGTGTTAGGGACAAATACTTTTGAAGTGTGTGATTTCTGATGTACATGTCTAATTCCTTTGAGAAAAGTGATATTTAGTTCCAGAAAATCTGCATCTTTGTACACTCACCAGTGTTGTTAAATGTAGAGTTAAAGACATTTACACAAACATCCTGTTGGGTGAATTTTAGTTATGGACTTATTTAAAAAGGTTAAAATGCCCTATGAAAGGAGTGTTCCATTTCATTGGTTACAAACTTTGACTTTCTGGAGCTGATTACTGAATTACTGTATGTCGTCACTTAGTTACTTACCCTAGTAACAAATATGGGTATTCTTTCCTCATTAAGACAACATCATGTAAATTAAAAATAGCCAAAGGGTAAAACAAAAATCAAATTATATAAAGCAACACAATGCGATTAAAGGATGTTACTAAATTACCATTAACTGTTTAAATATATCATTATCCAACCATTTTTCATAGAATTAAATATTGAATAATGTATTTGCTGGATATAACTAACATCACTCATTTGATTTTATAATTATATTTTAGGTGTAATGTACTAGTGTGTCCATTGCTTAAACATGACATTTTTAACATTATCCATATTGTCCAGTTACTATTATAGAGAAAGTTTACCATCAACAACAACAAAATGGAGACAAATTTCTTTTAAGAGGAACCAAAGTACAAATTAACAATTTCCTGTCAACAGCAGCTGACGCCACTACAGACAGGTGGTGCTGTAGGATCTCTAGTGAGTTCTAATGTCACTGTGAAATGGCCAAAACTTCATAAATTAATTGAAGTTTTTGAGATTATTTAATAATAAATATGTTGCTTACATTGCCATGGTTCTGTATAGTCCAAATCAACTGACTGAAATGGTTTTAGTAATAATGCATGGTACATTTTACAGAAATAGCTATTAGATTAGATTAGATTAAATTAGATTAGATTAGATTCAACTTTATTGTCATTTATCAGAATACAGGTACAGATGAATGATGAAATGCAGTTGACATCCAACCAGAAGTGCAACAGAAGCATTAAATACCAAAGTGCAGGTTGAGTACAGTATTCTGTGTAGTTATGTAGACGATAGAGATTAATTAGGTACAACAGTGTATAGTTAGATAAATTACAATAGATTACAAATTACATAGAATATAAATTCATTAGGGAGGATTACTGTGATTTATTCTCAAAATACATATAAATATGCAGTGAATGGATAATTCTTTTTTTTTTTTTAACAAACCTGAATCACTGACACAACAAAGGCTGAGACCGGCTGACTGTAAGACACTGTAGGTAATTGGAGGAACTCACACAACCAGTCTTACTTGTACGTAAACATCACTGGTGCATTTTAATTAAAGCTCCTGAACATTAAACATTAAAAATGAAACATTCCCTGATACACTTTCTCTTTACCCACCATTGCAAAACATCACCTGATAGACGGTTTAAATTAATCCAAGATTTTGTATTCTAATCATTGTAAACTTTTCACATAAATGGTAAAAGCTATTGGAAATATCACATAATAGAGCTTTGATTAATTATATAAATAAACTTTGAATAAATAAGAAGATTGGCAGTGTATTGTTTTGACACAGATATATTTTATATACATAATGTCTACCATGGCATATGTTACTTTCTGTCAATAAAACAGAGCAGTTTACTAAGTAAAATATTGCTATAGGACAGTGCTCAGTAAAGACAGATTTATTTGTATATTAATAGTGCAAGTATTTTCTGACATTCCAGAGCCTAATGTTATATTATGTGGCTTACTATTTTAGTAATGGTTCAATTGACCAAGTGCTTAAAAGTTGAATTTGACAGCACGTTCATCCAAAGCTGTAAAAGACTTCAGACATTCAAGAATCAGCACAGATGCTATTGTTGGCTTGACAGTAGCCATGACAACAGTACAAGGCAGGATGCGGTGACGAGACTCATCTTCTGGCTTACTCCACTTGACGCTGTAAATGAGGAAAATGGAAACAAAACATTAGTTTAACAATCAGTTGTACAACTTTGACCTTAATCTTGATCAAGTAGCACTCAATATTGCTTACAGATGCCGTTCACGTTGATGGAGCTGCCTTCAATGTCGAAGCCACTGACGATTGAAGCTGCGTTGATCAAAGCGCTTACAATCTGAGTGTTATTAGGAGCCAATGGGCTTACAAAGTTAAGGTCTATGGTGTTGATGACCGATCCACTGCTGCACAAAGATAAACAAAAATATTGTTTAAAATATCAGATAAAGTCCACTATTCTTCAATTGTAACAAGATAAATCTTAACAAATTACCTGAATGAAACCACTTACAAGAACATGAAGGAGTAAGGGAATGTCCTATGGAAAACAGGTTCAAGCTGCATAAAAAGAAAAGAAGTTGTATTTGAAGATTTTTTATTCTTGCATTGGAACCTTGACATGTGTGTATAAGAGATAAGTTGTACAGTAAGGTGGAGCGAGGTGTAGTTTAATCTGTTTTAACATTCCCCTTGATGCCTCTGTCAGCAATTCCTATTGGATGTTTGAGTAAGTGACCTTTTTATATGTAGACTGTCGAGTGAGTGTTCTTACCTGTCCCTTTATCATTGCAGCCCGATTTTTAAAAGCTGTAGATGATGGATTTAGCAAGTCATTTGTAAATGTGCTTAGAACAGATCTGAAAGACACCCTTGCTGTTGTAGGTGCTGCAGTTGTAGGTGCAGCAGTGATAGGTGCTGCTGTTGTAGGTGAAGCAGTAGTTGATATGCCAGTTGTTAGTGAGGTAGATGTAGCTGTTGCAGTCGTAGGTGCAGCAGTTGTAGGTGCTGTGGTTGTAGCTGGAACTGGTCCTTCTGTAAAAACAAATATTTTAAGAATATGTAAATAAGTAGTGTTGCCCAAGTCAAAAAAATGTTTTCTTCCTTGCTTGGTATCAAAATGACTTTGGTGCCTTTCACAGATTTATAAGAACCATTATAAAAGGCTTAAAAACATAACAATTATTCTGACTGTATACAAGGTAGCATAGAGAATAGATCATCCTGCATGGTTTGAACTGTACAACACGGAAGTTGTCTTTATGAATCTTCCTGTCTATACTTCAATTTCTTGTGTAGCAACATCATATTATTGCCAAATGTAATAACAAAGCATTAGCAGCTCGTTAATCTAAATATTTTACATAATGATAGTGAAACATTTGTTTACTTACCTACTACTTTGACTGAAGCTGGATTTATGCTGACATTGAAGGTATTGTTTGTATTAGTCACAGCTTTTACTAAGACTTCAGCAATGACATCATTCTGTGGGAGATCTGCAATAGGAGTAGTCCTATTGAACACAACCTCAATAGCTGCTTCAGTTCCAGTTGCTGGTGTTGGAGGTAAGGCACTGTATCATCAAACCAAAAGGGACAAGTGTTACCCTTACGCAACAAAAATATATTTATCAATATATGATGTGACAATATATTTCATGTGTCTTCATATATTGTGAAATTTACATAGTAATATATTATATGATGTAAGTTATATATTGCAATACATTGCAATATATGGGAAAATACTGCAATTATTGCCATTTTCATATATTGAATAAATACATATTGTTATATTATGTAATATATTGTTATGTATATTGAAATATGTCTCACATTATATGAGATTATATATTGGAAGAGGCATTGTATATATTTAAATATATATGTAAAATGATATGAGATAATATACTTCAATTTACAAGATAATATAATCCGATTTATATGGGAACATATATGTCTTAAATATATTGATCTATATTATTTAATATATTGTTATATATATTGAAATATGTCCCACATTATATGAGATTATATATTGGAAGAGGCATTGTATATATGTAAATATATATGTACATTTTTTTGAGATAATATACTTCAATGTACAAGATTATATAATCAGATTTATATGGGAACATATATGTCTTAGATATATTTGATATGAAATAATATATATAATTATAATTTTATATATTGTATACATGTTAAATATGAAATGATATAATGTACAATGTCTGTTATATATATCAAAATATAATAGATTGAATAATACATCAATACAGTTCACATTAATTGAATGAGGTTTATTTCAAAAGCAGCAGCTGAAGGGACATTGACCTGAGAACAAACAGAATGAAAGGCATGTCACCATGGTTACATCTGAAGCTTATGTACATATAACATGCTCGGCAAATGGCAAACTGGTTTGCTGGTAGGGATGTGCAGATACACACAAGAGTTAATTTTGTTATGGTTTAGGGAAGTTGAGGACCCAAAGGCAGAGAGCAGGCAGGCGGGAGAAAGTTGATGTGAAGATTTATTACAAACACAAAAATCCAGGGTACAAACCAGCAAGAATCCAAAATAGCAAAAACGCAAGAAACATGACAAGGAGTAAAAACTGAGGTAATCCAAAAATGCAAAAAGGGAAAACAGAGCCGGATAAGAGAACCAGAACACAGAGACCGCAGGGAGAACTAACACAAAACTCAGAGACAGGAGACGAAAAAACCAGGAACACTAAGCCTAACACACAGAACTACAAACAGGTGACAAGACACACAATAATCTGACACAGGACAAGGGGAACACCAAGACTAAATACACAGGCTAACGAGGAAACACAAGACAGGTGGCACAAGGCTGGGAAACAGGTGAAACACATTAGGGCAATCACAAGGGCGGGAAAACACAGGAAGTAAAACAAAACAAGACAAGACAGAAAACAAGACCGTCAAAATAAAACAGGAAACAGAGCAAAAATACAAAACAGAAAAAACATTTTTACCAAAATAAGACAAAACACACCAAATCCATAACAAATTTTCATTGTATAATGTTGGCTGACAATGTTGACTTTGACAGTTAAGTATTCTTATTAACCCAAATCTTAGCTGAAATTCTTCAATGTATGACTTTTCAAATAAGTGTTTAATGTTTCACTGCTAATTAAATAATGTATACAGCAAACGTTACTAGGCCAATAATGCAAAAATCTCAACAGGATAATTGGTATCATGATTAATGCTGCATGACTAACCAAGTAAAAAAAACAAATAAGCACTGTACTTGCCTGCCAACTGCAAAATGTGTGCTGGTTCAACCAGCCACCCCTTAGTAGGCCTCTTATAACACTGATACTGTGGCACTCGATAAGATACTCCTTTTTAGAGTTTTCAGGATCAAAGTCTACGATCCAATTTACAGGGACTATACTGAGAGCACATACGGTGGCCCTGAAGTGCAAATCACGACAGCAAATAGGAAAACACGACAACACATCACAAAACACAACGGCAAATAGGAAAACAAAACGGCAAATAGGAAAACAAAACGGCAAATATGAAAACACTTCAACAAATCATAAAGCACAACGGCAAATATGAAAACACTTCAACAAATCCCAAAACACAACGGCAAATAGGAAAACAAAACGGCAAATATGAAAACACTTCAACAAATCATAAAGCACAACGGCAAATAGGAAAACACTTTAACAAATCCCAAAACACAACGGCAAATAGGAAAACAAAACGGCAAATATGAAAACACTTCAACAAATCATAAAGCACAACGGCAAATAGGAAAACACTTTAACAAATCCCAAAACACAACGGCAAATAGGAAAACAAAACGGCAAATATGAAAACACTTCAACAAATCATAAAGCACAACGGCAAATAGGAAAACACTTTAACAAATCCCAAAACACAACGGCAAATAGGAAAACAAAACGGCAAATATGAAAACACTTCAACAAAGCATAAAGCACAACGGCAAATAGGAAAACACTTTAACAAATCCCAAAACACAATGACATTAACTTCTACCGGAAAAGGTAGGGCCTATCTAGGAGAGGACGGACCCTCCTGATTGGACAGACGGACTGTCTGTCTTTCGCGCTCCGAAATCACCCACAATCCTATGCGCGCGGCTTTGCCGGCTCGTTAAAAAAACAACAATGGCGGACCTAAGCGGGGCATCCATGGTTGGATCGGCATCGCTGATGGCACACGTATCATTTAAATGTGAGTATATTTAGTGTTTGCAGTACGTGTTATCACAGTTAATGTGTTACATCAATGTAAAGCTTAACGCTTTAATGCTGGTGAAAATTGCAGTTATAATTAGGTAGATACACCCCGAGCTAACGTTAAGCTAACTGAACCTATCAACTAGCTAGCTAGCTAACATTTAGGCTGTTAGCTAGCTGGGTTGCTGTCTTTAAGCCATTTGTGTTCGTAAAGTTTAATGTCCGGTGGCATTTTCATCTGTTTTTATAAGTCGTTACTGTATATGCGTAACGTTAGCAGAGATTTAGAAATCGGTGTGTTTATCAGTTGTAGCTGCAGGATGTCTAGTGTTATTCGGGGCACAGGGAAAGTAAAAATAAATCGCTATTTTGTACCAGTAAAAAAATGTTTGTAGTAGTCATAACACTTACCGGTAAGGAGAATTGCATTAATTAACCAAAACTACCAGTTAATGAGCTACCACAGGCAGTATAATATGCAGTAAACTGCAAGTAAATAGTACTGTAAACACACAAGCTACAACCAACATATGAAAAGTCATAACACCATTGATAAACACCCACTAACACAGTAAAGGTAGGTGTGTGTTAAATGGTCAACAGTTGTCAGTTAAAACTATATAGAAATTACACCACTACAGTTACATGAAGTACCTTCGTGTTACAGTATGCTTAAATATAATTGTATATATAAATATATACAATTCTAATCTTACCAGGACAGGTTGGATAACTACTGGACTAACCTAAAGCTTTCTCCTTCTGTCTGCAGTCTTGAAGCAACACCATCATCGCCAGCTGAGTCTGATCGCCGCTTCATGTTGAACATACTTTTATACAGCATGAAGTCATGTTTGAATAAAGGTTATAATAAAGATACACGTCTCGTTAATGTCTTTTTAGTGCTGTTATACCTAACGAGTTATTAAAAGTTAGCATTGGAATATAATTATTCAGTTAGAAGTTTCCTGTGTCCAGGTCATAATTTGATGGAAAAATACACATTGAAAAACGGTTTATTATATACACACACCCAAAAACTTAATGACACAGACAAACCAGTTCATTTAATGCATTTATTTTTTTAATGCCAATTTCTAATATAGCAAATAATCTATTCAACATCTCTTTGGCCTCTGTCTCCATGCTTGTCTTTTGCTTTCCCTCTCCTCCTCATGTCTCCCTTCTGGTGATGCTAGGGCAGCTTCCGTTTGTTCCTTAGTCCCCTGTTAAAAGACAGCAAACACGAAAAATATATTTACAGTAATGAATGCTATAATGGAACGTTATACTTGTTACATGGGAAACTACACATACATTTTAGCTTTCATTTAACGTTGCTAGTGAAGTTTAAGGAAAATTCCGGCGCAAAACGAACCTAAGGGGTTACTAACAGATGTGTACCCACTCTGTCGTTCTGTGGGACATGTTTTCATCCTAATCAAATGTGTTTGTAGCTTGAAAGAAGCTAGCGCGGACCGCTGATTAGCTTACAACGCTAGTATTCGGGGCACAGGGAAAGTAAAAACAAATCGATATTTTGTACAAAAAAAATGCTCATATCATTCAACTTAAACGGTAGCATAATAAGGGTCCCTACATGTTAACAGAAGCATTTGTAAGGGCTACGAGAGAGAGAGTGAGCTGCCAGTAGTAGCTAGTAGGTAAGTAAAGCAGTTTATCAGAGGGGAAATCTTCACACTGTACAAAACACTCTTGGCTGTTGCGACGCAACAGGTCCCACTCCATGCAACACAGACACTCCTGTCCGGTGGCCATAGCTTCACAATGTCCGCAGGTACGCCACCAGTTCCCCAAAGTATGACGCTGTGTTGCGGCATTGACTACCCTCGCTCTATCTTAGCCCTTTCACGGAGCTCCCGCAGCTCTTCGTTCAATAAACTGTCTGTTCACTTAGAAAAGTTCTCAATGTTTCTGTTAACATGTAGGGACCCTCATTATGCTACCGTTGAAGTTTGGTGATATTTTGAGCCTTTTAATTGTGCCAAAATAGCGATTTATTTTACTTTCCCTGTGCCCCGAATAACACTAGACATCCTGCAGCTACAACTGATAAACACACCGATTTCTAAATCTCTGCTAACGTTACGCATATACAGTAACGACTTATAAAAACAGATGAAAATGCCACCGGACATAAAACTTTACGAACACAAATGGCTTAAAGACAGCAACCCAGCTAGCTAACAGCCTAAATGTTAGCTAGCTAGCTAGTTGATAGGTTCAGTTAGCTTAACGTTAGCTCGGGGTGTATCTACCTAATTATAACTGCAATTTGTACCAGCATTAAAGCGTTAAGCTTTACATTGATGTAACACATTAACTGTGATAACACATGTACTGCAAACACTAAATATACTCACATTTAAATGATACGTGTGCCATCAGCGATGCCGATCCAACCATGGATGCCCCGCTTAGGTCCGCCATTGTTGTTTTTTTAACGAGCCGGCAAAGCCGCGCGCATAGGATTGTGGGTGATTTGGGAGCGCGAAAGACAGACAGTCCGTCTGTCCAATCAGGAGGGTCCGTCCTCTCCTAGATAGGCCCTACCTTTTCCGGTAGAAGTTAATGTCATTGTGTTTTGGGATTTGTTAAAGTGTTTTCCTATTTGCCGTTGTGTTTTGGGATTTGTTAAAGTGTTTTCCTATTTGCCGTTGTGCTTTATGATTTGTTGAAGTGTTTTCATATTTGCCGTTTTGTTTTCCTATTTGCCGTTGTGTTTTGGGATTTGTTAAAGTGTTTTCCTATTTGCCGTTGTGCTTTATGATTTGTTGAAGTGTTTTCATATTTGCCGCGTTTGTTTTCCTGCCGTTGTGTTTTGGGATTTGTTAAAGTGTTTTCCTATTTGCCGTTGCTTTATGATTTGTTGAAGTGTTTTCATATTTGCCGTTTTGTTTTCCTATTTGCCGTTGTGTTTTGGGATTTGTTAAAGTGTTTTCCTATTTGCCGTTGTGCTTTATGATTTGTTGAAGTGTTTTCATATTTGCCGTTTTGTTTTCCTATTTGCCGTTGTGTTTTGGGATTTGTTGAAGTGTTTTCATATTTGCCGTTGTGCTTTATGATTTGTTGAAGTGTTTTCATATTTGCCGTTTTGTTTTCCTGATTTGCCGTTGTGTTTTGGGATTTGTTCAAGTGTTTTCCTATTTGCCGTTGTGCTTTATGATTTGTTGAAGTCTTTTCATATTTGCCGTTTTGTTTTCCTATTTGCCGTTGTGTTTTGTGATTTGTTCAAGTGTTTTCCTATTTGCTGTCGTGATTTGCACTTCAGGGCCACCATAGCATCTTTATCCTTCCCCTTTGACCAGCTCACTAGCGCAAACTTCATTATTTTTTCTTATTGTCTCCTCTCACTGCTGAGCAGAGCTATATAGTAACGAAGTAGAACTACTTCACTACTCTACTTAAGTACTAAAAGGCTGTATCTGTACTCTACTGGAGTATTATTTTTTTCTCCTACTTCCACTTTTACTTGAGTACATATTTCGATGAGTTTAATATTTTTAATCCGATACATTTTTTATGTGCTGCATCGTTACTCGTTACTGTTGTGAATTTCTCCCACGCCCGGAGACTGTGTAGGTTACAGTCTGTGTGTAGTTATGGCTATGTTAGTTACGCGCATTAACGAATCGTTTACGTAGAAGAAATCCCCGAGATCGCGTTGTGTTTCTTTTCATTACAGCGATTGCCTGTACAGAAGTCAGAGACGATTTAAGTTTGTACTCTTTCTATTTAGCTGTTGTTGCAGCAGAGTAATCTATTCCTGAGTAGTTTGAGTCTGCATTGAGTCCTGAATGTTAACCGTTTGACCCTGTGATGTGAAGCTGCTAGTTTATCTTTATTTTGCTAGCTTGCTAACTTTCCACTACATCACACATTTTTTTTCAGTATGTGTTAATAAGTGATTAATAACCCACTGTTGTAGCAGATAATAGTAGTTATAACAGCTGTGACATTAATGTACCTTTTGGGGTTTATTTCAGAAACTTCCTTCATATCCAGCCATGTACAGCTTGTGACTGCCTGTAATTCTCCGTCTTAATACCAAGTAAAAAGTTGAACTCCAACAATATGATATTCAAAATTTGACTGCTTTTTAACTACATAACACAATACTTGTACTTCTACTTTTAGTACTTGAGTAGTATATTTTAAAATAAACTACTTGCAATACTTAAGTACAAAAAATGTTGAATACTTTAGTACTTCCACTTAAGTGTTGTGCTTAAAGAGCACTTCTACTTCTACTAAAGTCACTTTTTTGATAGAGCACTTGTACTTTTACTCAAGTCTGGGTCTTTAGTACTTTATACACCTCTGCTGCTGAGGCACGCACAGACAGTGGCTTGTGTCATAGACAGGCTTGTGTGTACCTCCGGAACGAACCATTGCGCAAGATGTTCGCGCGGTGCAAAGGTGGACACAAAAAAAAAATATTTTGCTGTTAATGATGATTTAATTTATAATACTCTGTCATCTTCATTTTACAATATACTGTATGAATCAATACACAGCAATATATGGTCCATCCATATGGCTATATAATGTAAATGTCATGCAGAAATGTGATTTGGACTATTGTTGATCAAGCTCAATGCCCTATGCATGAGCTTAATTGCTTAACACATAATAATTTTTTTTTCAATACACATACATGCAATAATGTAATACAGTTTTGTTTGCACATCAATGCATTTTAAAATATATTAATCAATATATAGAAATAGTTTTCCATCCATATATTGGTATATATATTTTCAAATATATGAGGAAGTGTCTCATATATTGAAATATATTTTCTAATGTATTGCCATATAAATTCTAGTATATTGCAATATACGTTTGTTTCCTAAGGGTAAATAATTATTGTGTCAAGGGTCAAATCCTGCATATTTAGTAAAAACTGTGAAAAATGTTTTACCTGAAATTTTTCACGTTGCAGTGGTCAAACTTGTTTCCAAATTCATTTTTGTATATCGCAGAACACTGCAAAGGTAGGTAGGTGCAGCTGTTGTTGGTGAAGTTGTTGTGGGTGATACTGTTGTAGGTGCAACAGTTGTTGGCGCTTCTGTTTTAGGTGCTGAAGTAATTGCAGCAGTTGTAGGGGCACCTGTTGTAGGAGCAGCAGTTGTAGATGCGGCTGTTGTTGGTGATATTGTTGTAGGTGCTACTGTTGTAGGTGCTGTTGTTACAGGTGCTACTGTTGTAGGTGGGGCTGTTGTTGGTGCTGCTGTAGTAGTTGCGGCTGTTGTAGGTGCAGCAGTTGTAGGTGCAGCTGTTGATTGTGCTGCTGTTGTAGGTGCAGTTGTAGGTGCAGCAGTCGTAGGTGCTGTAGTTGTAGGTTCAGCAGTTGTAGGTGTTGCTGTAGTAGGAGCAACAGTCGTAGGTGCAGCTGTTGTAGGTGCTGCTGTTGTAGGTTCAGCAGTTGTAGGTGTTGCTGTTGTAGGTGCAGCAGTTGTAGGTGCAGCTGTTGTGTCTTGCTGTTTTAGGTGCAGTTGGAGGTGCAGAAGTCGAAGTGCGGTGCGCGTGTTAGGTGCTGTTGTTTTAGGTGCAGCTGTTGTAGGTGCGGTTGTGGTAGGTGCAGCAGTTGTAGATGAGGCTGTTGTGGGTGCTGTTGTTGTGGGTGCTACTGTTGTACGTGCAACAGTTGTTGGCGCTTCTGTTTTAGGTGCTGAAGTAATTGCAGCAGTTGTATGGGGCACCAGTTGTAGGAGCAGCAGTCGTAGATGCGGCTGTTGTTGGTGATATTGTTGTAGGTGCTACTGTTGTAGGTGCTGTAGTTACAGGTGCTACTGTTGTAGGTGGGGCTGTTGTTGGTGCTGCTGTAGTAGTTGCGGCTGTTGTAGGTGCTGTAGTTGTAGGTTCAGCAGTTGTAGGTGTTGCTGTTGTAGGAGCAACAGTCGTAGGTGCAGCTGTCGTAGGTGCAGCTGTTGTGGGGCGCGGCTGTTGTAGGTGCTGTTGTTGCAGGTGCTGCTGTTGTAGGTGCTGCTGTTGTAGGTGCAGCAGTTGTAGGTGCTGCTGTTGTAGGTGCAGCAGTCGTAGGTGCTGCAGATGTAGGTGCTGCAGTCGTAGGTGCCGCTGTCGTAGATGCTACTATTGAAGGTGCAGCAGTTATTGTTGCTACTGTTGTAGGTGGTGCTGCTGTTGTAGCGCGGCTGTGGGGCTGTAGCGCGTGTATGCGCAGCTGTTGTAGGGGCTGCTGTCTTATGTGCAGCAGTTGTAGATGCGGCTGTTCTGGTGCTGCTGTTGTAGTTGCTGCTGTAGTAGGTGCAGCATGTTGTAGCTGGCGTTGTCAATCGCGGATGTTGTTGGTGCTGCTGGGTGTTGTAGGTGCTGCGTTTTAGTTAAATTAGTTTATAGGTGTAGCAGTGGTAGCTGCTACTATTGAAGGTGCAGCAGTTATTGGTGCTACTGTTGTAGGTGATGCAGTTGTATGTGCTACAGTCGTAGGTGCCGCTGTCATATGTGCCACTGTCATAGGTGCAGTAGTTGTAGTTTCAGCAGTTGTAGTGGCACTTGTTGTACGTGGAGTAGTCGTAGATGCGGTTGTTGTAGTTGCAGCTGTTGTATGTGCTGCAGTTGTAGGTGAGGCTGTTGTTGGTGCTGTTGTTGTAGTCACTGGAATTTGTAGGTGCTGCAGTTGTAGATGCTACTGTTGTAGGTGCAGCAGTTGTTGGTGCTACTGTTGTAGGTGCTGCTGTTGTAGGTGTAGCAGTCGTGAGCGTTTGTGCGTAGATGCCGGCCCGTTCTTGGTGCTGTTGTTGTAGGTGCTGCTGTTGTAGGTGCAGTTGTAGGTGCAGCAGTCATAGGTGCTGTAGTTGTAGGTGCACCTGTTGTAGGTGCAGCAGTCGTAGTTGTGCCAGTCTTATCTGTAGCTGTTGTAGGTGCATCAGTTGTAGGTGCAGCTGTTGTAGGTGCAGCTGTTGTTGGTGCTGTTGTTGTGGGTGCTACTCGTTTAAAATGCCGCAAGTTGTTGGCACTTCTGTTTTAGGTGCTGGTAATTGCAATGTTTGTAGGGGCACCAGTTGTAGGAGCAGCAGTCGGATCGCGGCTGTTGTTGGTGATATTGTTGTGGGTACTACTGCTGTAGGTGCTGCAGTTATAGGTGCTACTGTTGTAGGTGGGGCTGTTGTTGGTGCTGCTGTAGTAGTTGCGGCTGTTGTAGGTGCAGCAGTTGTAGGTGCAGCTGTTGATTGTGCTGCTGTTGTAGGTGCAGTTGTAGGTGCAGGAGTCGTAGGTGCTGTAGTTGTAGGTTCAGCAGTTGTAGGTTCTTGCTGTTGTAGGAGCGCATTCGTAGGTGGTGCAGCTGTCGTAGGTAACAGCTGTTGTAGGTGCGCGCTGTTGTAGTGCTGTTGTTGTTGCAGGTGCTACTGTTTTTAGGTGCTGCTGTTGTAGGTTCAAAGCAGTTGTAGGTGTTGCTGTTTTTTTTTTTTTTTTTTTTTTTTAGATATAGGAAGCAGCTGTTGTTTTAGGTGCTGCTGTTTGTAGGTGCTGGCTGTGGTAGGTGCAGCAGTTGTAGATGCGACTATGTAGATACTGTTGATGCAGGTGCTGCTGTTTAAGTGCTGCAAACAGTAGGTGCAGTTGTAGGTGCTGCTTTTGGAGTTGCAGCTGTTGTAGGTGCTGCAGTTGTAGATGGGGCGGTTGTTGGTGCTGTAAAAGTAGGTGCAGCATTTGTCAGTGCAGTAGTAGTAGGTGCAGTGGTTGTAGGTGCTGCTGTTGTAGTTTGTCGTGGTGTTGCGGTCGGTTTAGGTGCTTTGTTTGTTGTAGTGCGGCAATTGTAGGGGTACTGTTGTAGGTGCAGCAGTTGTTGTTGCCTTCTGTTTGTAGGTGATGATGTAGTTGCAGTAGCAGAGACCTGTTGTAGGTGCAGCATTCATAGATCGCGCGTTGTTAGGGGCCGCTGTGGAATGTGCAGCAGTTGTCGATGCGGCTGTTCTTGGTGCTGCTGTTGTAGGTGCTGCTGTAGTAGGTGCAGCAGTTGTAGCTGCTACTGTTATTGGTGCTGTTGTTGTAGGTGCCACTGTAGGTGTAGCAGTTGTAGGTGCTGCTGTTGTAGGTGCTGCAGTTGTAGATGCTACTGTTATTGGTGCTGTTGTTGTAGGTGCTACTGTAGGTGTAGCAGTTGTAGATGCTACTATTGAAGGTGCAGCAGTTATTGGTTGCTACTGTTGTAGGTGATGCAGTTGTATGTGCTGCAGTCGTAGGTGTTGCTGTCATATGTGCCACTGTCGTAGCTGCAGTAGTTGTAGTTGCAGCAGTTGTAGTGGCACCTGTTGTAGGTGGAGAAGTCGTATCGCGGTTGTTGTAGTTGCAGCTGTTGTATGTGCTGCAGCGGTAGGTGAGGCTGTTATTGGTGCTGTTGTTGTAGGTGCTACTGTTGTAGGTGTGGCTGTTGTTGGTGCTGCTGTTGTAGTCACTGAGGTTGTAGGTGCTGCAGTTGTAGATTCTACTGTTGTAGGTGCAGCAGTTGTTGGTGTTACTGTTGTAGGTGCTGCTGTTGTAGGTGTAGCAGTCGTAGGTGCGACTGTTGTAGATGCGACGGTTCTTGGTGCTGTTCTTGTAGGTGCTGTTGTTGTAGGTGCAGCTCTTGTAGGTGCTGCTGTTGTAGATTCAGTAGTAGGTGCAGCAGTTGAAGGTGCTGCTGTTGTAGGTGCAGCAGTTGTAGGTGCGGCTGTTGTAGATGCAATGGTTATTCGTGTTGTTGTTGTAGGTGTTACTGTTGTAGGTGCTGCTGTTGTAGGTGCAGCAGTTGGAGATGCGGCTTTTGTATATGATAATGTAGGTGTAGCAGTTGTAGATGCGGCTGTTGTAGGTGCAGCAGTTGTAGGTGCGGCTGTTGTAGGAGCAACAGTCGTAGGTGCAGCTGTTGTAGGTGCTGTTGTTGTAGGTGCAGCTGTTGTAGGTGCGGTTGTGGTAGGTGCAGCAGTTGTAGATGAGGCTGATGTAGGTACTGTTGGTGCAGGTGCTACTGTTGTAGGTGCTACAGTAGTAGGTGCAGTTGTAGGTGCTGCTTTTGTAGTTGCAGCGTTTGTAGGTGCTACTTATATAGGTGCTGTTGTTACAGGTGCTACTGTTGTAGGTGGGGCTGTTGTTGGTGCTGCTGTAGTAGTTGCGGCTGTTGTAGGTGCAGCAGTTGTAGATGCAGCTGTTGATTGTGCTGCTGTTGTAGGTGCAGTTGGAGGTGCAGCAGTCATAGGTGCTGTAGTTGTAGGTGCACCTGTTGTAGGTGCAGCAGTCGTAGTTGTGCCAGTCCTAGCTGTAGCTGTTGTAGATGCATCAGTTGTAGTTGCAGCTGTTGTTGGTGCTGTTGTTGTTGGTGCTACTGTTGTAGGTGCAACAGTTGTTGGCGCTTCTGTTTTAGGTGCTGAAGTAATTGCAGCCGTTGTAGGGGCACCTGTTGTAGGAGCAGCAGTCGTAGATGCGGCTGTTGTAGGGGCTGCTGTGGAATGTGCAGCAGTTGTAGATGCGGCTGTTCATGGTGCTGCTGTTGTAGGTGCTGCTGTAGTAGGTGCAGCAGTTGTAGCTGCTACTGTTATTGGTGCTGTTGTTGTAGGTGCCACTGTAGGTGTAGCAGTTGTAGGTGCTACTGTTGTAGGTGCTGCAGTTGTATGTGCTGCAGTCGTAGGTGTCGCTGTCATATGTGCCACTGTCGTAGCTGCAGTAGTTGTAGTTGCAGAAGTTGTATGTGCTGCAGTTGTAGGTGAGGCTGTTATTGGTGCTGTTGTTGTAGGTGCTACTGTTGTAGGTGCGGCTGTTGTTGGTGCTGCTGTTGTAGTCACTGAGGTTGTAGGTGCTGCAGTTGTAGATTCTACTGTTGTAGGTGCAGCAGTTGTTGGTGCTACTGTTGTAGGTGCTGCTGTTGTAGGTGTAGCAGTCGTAGGTGCGACTGTTGTAGATGCGACGGTTCTTGGTGCTGTTGTTGTAGGTGCTGCTGTTGTAGGTGCAGTTGGAGGTGCAGCAGTCATAGCTGCTGTAGATGTAGGTGCACCTGTTGTAGGTGCAGCAGTCGTAGTTGTGCCAGTCTTAGCTGTAGCTGTTGTAGGTGCATCAGTTGTAGGTGCAGCTGTTGTTGGTGCTGATGTTGTAGTTGCAGCAGTTGTAGGTGCACCTGTAGTAGGTGCAGCAGTTGTAGTTGTGCCAGTCTTAGCTGTAGCTGTTGTAGGTGCATCAGTTGTAGGTGCAGCTGTTGTTGGTGAAGTTGTTGTGGGTGATACTGTTGTAGGTGCAACAGTTGTTGGCGCTTCTGTTTTAGGTGCTGAAGTAATTGCAGCAGTTGTAGGCGCACCTGTTGTAGGAGCAGCAGTTGTAGATGCGGCTGTTGTTGGTGATATTGTTGTAGGTGCTACTGTTGTAGGTGCTGTTGTTACAGGTGCTACGGTTGTAGGTGGGGCTGTTGTTGTTGGTGCTGCTGTAGTAGTTGCGGCTGTTGTAGGTGCAGCAGTTGTAGGTGCAGCTGTTGATTGTGCTGCTGTTGTAGGTGCAGCAGTCGTAGGTGCTGTAGTTGTAGGTTCAGCAGTTGTAGGTGTTGCTGTAGTAGGAGCAACAGTCGTAGGTGCAGCTGTTGTAGGTGCTGCTGTTGTAGGTTCAGCAGTTGTAGGTGTTGCTGTTGTAGGTGCAGCAGTTGTAGGTGCAGCTGTTGATTGTGCTGCTGTTGTAGGTGCAGTTGGAGGTGCAGAAGTCGTAGGTGCAGCTGTTGTAGGTGCAGCTGTTGTAGGTGCGGTTGTGGTAGGTGCAGCAGTTGTAGATGAGGCTGTTGTGGGTGCTGTTGTTGTGGGTGCTACTGTTGTACGTGCAACAGTTGTTGGCGCTTCTGTTTTAGGTGCTGAAGTAATTGCAGCAGTTGTATGGGGCACCAGTTGTAGGAGCAGCAGTCGTAGATGCGGCTGTTGTTGGTGATATTGTTGTAGGTGCTACTGTTGTAGGTGCTGTAGTTACAGGTGCTACTGTTGTAGGTGGGGCTGTTGTTGGTGCTGCTGTAGTAGTTGCGGCTGTTGTAGGTGCTGTAGTTGTAGGTTCAGCAGTTGTAGGTGTTGCTGTTGTAGGAGCAACAGTCGTAGGTGCAGCTGTCGTAGGTGCAGCTGTTGTAGGTGCGGCTGTTGTAGGTGCTGTTGTTGCAGGTGCTGCTGTTTTAGGTGCTGCTGTTGTAGGTTCAGCAGTTGTAGGTGTTGCTGTTGTAGGTGCAGCAGTCGTAGGTGCTGCAGATGTAGGTGCTGCAGTCGTAGGTGCCGCTGTCGTAGATGCTACTATTGAAGGTGCAGCAGTTATTGTTGCTACTGTTGTAGGTGCTGCTGTTGTAGATGCGGCTGTTGTAGGTGCTGCAGTTGTAGATGCAGCTGTTGTAGGGGCTGCTGTCGTATGTGCAGCAGTTGTAGATGCGGCTGTTCATGGTGCTGCTGTTGTAGTTGCTGCTGTAGTAGGTGCAGCAGTTGTAGCTGCTGCAGTTGTCAATGCGGATGTTGTTGGTGCTGCTGTTGTAGGTGCTGCCGTTTTAGTTAAAGCTATAGTAGGTGTAGCAGTTGTAGATGCATCTATTGAAGGTGCAGCAGTTATTGGTGCTACTGTTGTAGGTGATGCAGTTGTATGTGCTACAGTCGTAGGTGCCGCTGTCATATGTGCCACTGTCATAGGTGCAGTAGTTGTAGTTTCAGCAGTTGTAGTGGCACTTGTTGTACGTGGAGTAGTCGTAGATGCGGTTGTTGTAGTTGCAGCTGTTGTATGTGCTGCAGTTGTAGGTGAGGCTGTTGTTGGTGCTGCTGTTGTAGTCACTGGAATTTGTAGGTGCTGCAGTTGTAGATGCTACTGTTGTAGGTGCAGCAGTTGTTGGTGCTACTGTTGTAGGTGCTGCTGTTGTAGGTGTAGCAGTCGTAGGTGCGACTGTTGTAGATGCGACGGTTCTTGGTGCTGTTGTTGTAGGTGCTGCTGTTGTAGGTGCAGTTGGAGGTGCAGCAGTCATAGGTGCTGTAGTTGTAGGTGCACCTGTTGTAGGTGCAGCAGTCGTAGTTGTGCCAGTCTTATCTGTAGCTGTTGTAGGTGCATCAGTTGTAGGTGCAGCTGTTGTAGGTGCAGCTGTTGTTGGTGCTGTTGTTGTGGGTGCTACTGTTGTACGTGCAACAGTTGTTGGCACTTCTGTTTTAGGTGCTGAAGTAATTGCAGCAGTTGTAGGGGCACGAGTTGTAGGAGCAGCAGTCGTAGATGCGGCTGTTGTTGGTGATATTGTTGTGGGTGCTACTGTTGTAGGTGCTGCAGTTACTGGTGCTACTGTTGTAGGTGGGGCTGTTGTTGGTGCTGCTGTAGTAGTTGCGGCTGTTGTAGGTGCAGCAGTTGTAGGTGCAGCTGTTGATTGTGCTGCTGTTGTAGGTGCAGTTGTAGGTGCAGGAGTCGTAGGTGCTGTAGTTGTAGGTTCAGCAGTTGTAGGTCTTGCTGTTGTAGGAGCGACATTCGTAGGTGCAGCTGTCGTAGGTACAGCTGTTGTAGGTGCGGCTGTTGTAGGTGCTGTTGTTGCAGGTGCTACTGTTTTAGGTGCTGCTGCTGTAGGTTCAGCAGTTGTAGGTGTTGCTGTTGTAGGAGCAGCAGTTGTAGGGGCACCTGTTGTAGGTGCAGCAGTCATAGATGCGGCTGTTGTAGGGTCTGCTGTCGTATGTGCAGCAGTTGTAGATGCGGCTGTTGTAGGAGCAACAGTCGTAGGTGCAGCTGTTGTAGGTGCTGCTGTTGTAGGTGCGGCTGTGGTAGGTGCAGCAGTTGTAGATGAGGCTGATGTAGGTACTGTTGATGCAGGTGCTGCTGTTGTAAGTGCTGCAACAGTAGGTGCAGTTGTAGGTGCTGCTTTTGGAGTTGCAGCTGTTGTAGGTGCTGCAGTTGTAGATGGGGCTGTTGTTGGTGCTGTAAAAGTAGGTGCAGCATTTGTCAGTGCAGTAGTAGTAGGTGCAGTGGTTGTAGGTGCTGCTGTTGTAGGTTTGGCTGTGGCTGGTGCGGCTGTTGTAGGTGCTGGTGTTGTAGTTGCAGCAATTGTAGGGGTTACTGTTGTAGGTGCAGCAGTTGTTGTTGCTTCTGTTGTAGGTGATGATGTAGTTGCAGCAGTTGTAGGGGCACCTGTTGTAGGTGCAGCAGTCATAGATGCGGCTGTTGTAGGGGCTGCTGTGGAATGTGCAGCAGTTGTCGATGCGGCTGTTCTTGGTGCTGCTGTTGTAGGTGCTGCTGTAGTAGGTGCAGCAGTTGTAGCTGCTACTGTTATTTTTTTTTTTTTGTTTTTGTTTTTGTTTTTTTTTTTTTTTTTTTTTTTTTTTTGTGTGGTGTTGTGTTTTTTTTTGTGTATGTAGTTAGCAGTTGTAGATGCTACTATTGAAGGTGCAGCAGTTATTGGTGCTACTGTTGTAGGTGATGCAGTTGTATGTGCTGCAGTCGTAGGTGTTGCTGTCATATGTGCCACTGTCGTAGCTGCAGTAGTTGTAGTTGCAGCAGTTGTAGTGGCACCTGTTGTAGGTGGAGTAGTCGTAGATGCGGTTGTTGTAGTTGCAGCTGTTGTATGTGCTGCAGTTGTAGGTGAGGCTGTTATTGGTGCTGTTGTTGTAGGTGCTACTGTTGTAGGTGTGGCTGTTGTTGGTGCTGCTGTTGTAGTCACTGAGGTTGTAGGTGCTGCAGTTGTAGATTCTACTGTTGTAGGTGCAGCAGTTGTTGGTGTTACTGTTGTAGGTGCTGATGTGTAGGTGCTAGCTATTTTGGCCAGATGCTCGACGGTTCTTGGTGCTGTTCTCGTAGGGTGCTGTTGTTGTAGGTGCAGCTCTTGTAGGTGCTGCTGTTGTAGATTCAGTAGTAGGTGCAGCAGTTGAAGGTGCTGCTGTTGTAGGTGCAGCAGTTGTAGGTGCGGCTGTTGTAGATGCAATGGTTATTGGTGTTGTTGTTGTAGGTGTTACTGTTGTAGGTGCTGCTGTTGTAGGTGCAGCAGTTGGAGGTGCGGCTTTTGTATATGCTAATGTAGGTGTAGCAGTTGTAGATGCGGCTGTTGTAGGTGCAGCAGTTGTAGGTGCGGCTGTTGTAGGAGCAACAGTCGTAGGTGCAGCTGTTGTAGGTGCTGTTGTTGTAGGTGCAGCTGTTGTAGGTGCGGTTGTGGTAGGTGCAGCAGTTGTAGATGAGGCTGATGTAGGTACTGTTGGTGCAGGTGCTACTGTTGTAGGTGCTACAGTAGTAGGTGCAGTTGTAGGTACTGCTTTTGTAGTTGCAGCGTTTGTAGGTGCTACTGTTATAGGTGCTGTTGTTACAGGTGCTACTGTTGTAGGTGGGGCTGTTGTTGGTGCTGCTGTAGTAGTTGCGGCTGTTGTAGGTGCAGCAGTTGTAGATGCAGCTGTTGATTGTGCTGCTGTTGTAGGTGCAGTTGGAGGTGCAGCAGTCATAGGTGCTGTAGTTGTAGGTGCACCTGTTGTAGGTGCAGCAGTCGTAGTTGTGCCAGTCTTAGCTGTAGCTGTTGTAGATGCATCAGTTGTAGTTGCAGCTGTTGTTGGTGCTGTTGTTGTTGGTGCTACTGTTGTAGGTGCAACAGTTGTTGGCGCTTCTGTTTTAGGTGCTGAAGTAATTGCAGCCGTTGTAGGGGCACCTGTTGTAGGAGCAGCAGTCGTAGATCCGGCTGTTGTAGGGGCTGCTGTGGAATGTGCAGCAGTTGTAGATGCGGCTGTTCATGGTGCTGCTGTTGTAGGTGCTGCTGTAGTAGGTGCAGCAGTTGTAGCTGCTACTGTTATTGGTGCTGTTGTTGTAGGTGCCACTGTAGGTGTAGCAGTTGTAGGTGCTACTGTTGTAGGTGCTGCAGTTGTATGTGCTGCAGTCGTAGGTGTCGCTGTCATATGTGCCACTGTCGTAGCTGCAGTAGTTGTAGTTGCAGAAGTTGTAGTGGCACCTGTTGTACGTGGAGTAGTCGTAGATGCGGTTGTTGTAGTTGCAGCTGTTGTATGTGCTGCAGTTGTAGGTGAGGCTGTTATTTGTGCTGTTGTTGTAGGTGCTACTGTTGTAGGTGCGGCTGTTGTTGGTGCTGCTGTTGTAGTCACTGAGGTTGTAGGTGCTGCAGTTGTAGATTCTACTGTTGTAGGTGTAGCAGTTGTTGGTGCTACTGTTGTAGGTGCTGCTGTTGTAGGTGTAGCAGTCGTAGGTGCGACTGTTGTAGATGCGACTGTTCTTGGTGCTGTTGTTGTAGGTGCTGCTGTTGTAGGTGCAGTTGGAGGTGCAGCAGTCATAGCTGCTGTAGATGTAGGTGCACCTGTTGTAGGTGCAGCAGTCGTAGTTGTGCCAGTCTTAGCTGTAGCTGTTGTAGGTGCATCAGTTGTAGGTGCAGCTGTTGTTGGTGCTGATGTTGTAGTTGCAGCAGTTGTAGGTGCACCTGTTGTAGGTGCAGCAGTTGTAGTTGTGCCAGTCTTAGCTGTAGCTGTTGTAGGTGCATCAGTTGTAGGTGCAGCTGTTGTTGGTGCTGTTGTTGTGGGTGCTACTGTTGTACGTGCAACAGTTGTTGGCACTTCTGTTTTAGGTGCTGAAGTAATTGCAGCAGTTGTAGGGGCACCAGTTGTAGGAGCAGCAGTCGTAGATGCGGCTGTTGTTGGTGATATTGTTGTGCGTGCTACTGTTGTAGGTGCTGTAGTTACAGGTGCTACTGTTGTAGGTGGGGCTGTTGTTGGTGCTGCTGTAGTAGTTGCGGCTGTTGTAGGTGCAGCAGTTGTAGGTGCAGCTGTTGATTGTGCTGCTGTTGTAGGTGCAGTTGTAGGTGCAGCAGTCGTAGGTGCTGTAGTTGTAGGTTCAGCAGTTGTAGGTCTTGCTGTTGTAGGAGCAACATTCGTAGGTGCAGCTGTCGTAGGTGCAGCTGTTGTAGGTGCGGCTGTTGTAGGTGCTGTTGTTGCAGGTGCTACTGTTTTAGGTGCTGCTGTTGTAGGTTCAGCAGTTGTAGGTGTTGCTGTTGTAGGAGCAGCAGTTGTAGGGGCACCTGTTGTAGGTGCAGCAGTCATAGATGCGGCTGTTGTAGGAGCAACAGTCGTAGGTGCAGCTGTTGTAGGTTCTGCTGTTGTAGGTGCAGCTGTTGTAGGTGTGGCTGTGGTAGGTGCAGCAGTTGTAGATGAGGCTGATGCAGGTACTGTTGATGCAGGTGCTGCTGTTGTAAGGTGCTGCAATAGTAGGTGCAGTTGTAGGTGCTGCTTTTGTAGTTGCAGCTGTTGTAGGTGCTGCAGTTGTAGATGGGGCTGTTGTTGGTGCTGTAAAAGTAGGTGCAGCATTTGTCAGTGCAGTAGTAGTAGGTGCAGTGGTTGTAGGTGCTGCTGTTGTAGGTTTGGCTGTGGCTGGTGCGGCTGTTGTAGGTGCTGGTGTTGTAGTTGCAGCAATTGTAGGGGTTACTGTTGTAGGTGCTGCTGTTGTAGATGCGGCTGTTGTAGGTGCTGCAGTTGTAGATGCAGCTGTTGTAGGGGCTGCTGTCGTATGTGCAGCAGTTGTAGATGCGGCTGTTCATGGTGCTGCTGTTGTAGTTGCTGCTGTAGTAGGTGCAGCAGTTGTAGCTGCTGCAGTTGTCAATGCGGATGTTGTTGGTGCTGCTGTTGTAGGTGCTGCCGTTTTAGTTAAAGCTATAGTAGGTGTAGCAGTTGTAGATGCTACTATTGAAGGTGCAGCAGTTATTGGTGCTACTGTTGTAGGTGATGCAGTTGTATGTGCTACAGTCGTAGGTGCCGCTGTCATATGTGCCACTGTCATAGGTGCAGTAGTTGTAGTTTCAGCAGTTGTAGTGGCACTTGTTGTACGTGGAGTAGTCGTAGATGCGGTTGTTGTAGTTGCAGCTGTTGTATGTGCTGCAGTTGTAGGTGAGGCTGTTGTTGGTGCTGCTGTTGTAGTCACTGGAATTTGTAGGTGCTGCAGTTGTAGATGCTACTGTTGTAGGTGCAGCAGTTGTTGGTGCTACTGTTGTAGGTGCTGCTGTTGTAGGTGTAGCAGTCGTAGGTGCGACTGTTGTAGATGCGACGGTTGTTGGTGCTGTTGTTGTAGGTGCTGCTGTTGTAGGTGCAGTTGGAGGTGCAGCAGTCAGTGGGTGCTGTAGTTGTAGGTGCACCTGTTTTGTAAGTGCAGCAGTCGTAGTTGTTACCAGTCTTATCTGTAGCTGTTGTAGGTGCATCAGTTGTAGGTGCAGCTGTTTTAGGTGCAGCTGTTGTTTAGTTGCTGTTGTTGTAGGTGCTACTGTTGTGCGTGCAACAGTTGTTGGCACTTTTTTTAGGTGCTGAAGTAATCAGCAGTTGTGCAGCGACTAGTTGTAGGAGCAGCAGTCGTAGATGCGGCTGTTGTTGGTGATATTGTTGTGGGTGCTACTGTTGTAGGTGCTGCAGTTACAGGTGCTACTGTTGTAGGTGGGGCTGTTGTTGGTGCTGCTGTAGTAGTTGCGGCTGTTGTAGGTGCAGCAGTTGTAGGTGCAGCTGTTGATTGTGCTGCTGTTGTAGGTGCAGTTGTAGGTGCAGGAGTCGTAGGTGCTGTAGTTGTAGGTTCAGCAGTTGTAGGTCTTGCTGTTGTAGGAGCAACATTCGTAGGTGCAGCTGTCGTAGGTACAGCTGTTGTAGGTGCGGCTGTTGTAGGTGCTGTTGTTGCAGGTGCTACTGTTTTAGGTGCTGCTGTTGTAGGTTCAGCAGTTGTAGGTGTTGCTGTTGTAGGAGCAGCAGTTGTAGGGGCACCTGTTGTAGGTGCAGCAGTCATAGATGCGGCTGTTGTAGGGTCTGCTGTCGTATGTGCAGCAGTTGTAGATGCGGCTGTTGTAGGAGCAACAGTTGGTAGGTGCAACTGTTGTAGGTGCTGCGTTGTTGTAGGTGCGGCTGTGGTAGGTTCGCAGTTGTAGATGAGGCTGATGTAGGTACTGTTGATGCAGGTGCTGCTGTTGTAAGTGCTGCAACAGTAGGTGCAGTTGTAGGTGCTGCTTTTGGAGTTGCAGCTGTTGTAGGTGCTGCAGTTGTAGATGGGGCTGTTGTTGGTGCTGTAAAAGTAGGTGCAGCATTTGTCGGTGCAGTAGTAGTAGGTGCAGTGGTTGTAGGTGCTGCTGTTGTAGGTTTGGCTGTGGCTGGTGCGGCTGTTGTAGGTGCTGGTGTTGTAGTTGCAGCAATTGTAGGGGTTACTGTTGTAGGTGCAGCAGTTGTTGTTGCTTCTGTTGTAGGTGATGATGTAGTTGCAGCAGTTGTAGGGGCACCTGTTGTAGGTGGAGCAGTCATAGATTTCAGGTTGTTAGTGGGGCTGCTGTGGAATGTTGCAGCAGTTGTGTCGGCTGTTGTTGGTGCTGCTGTTGTAGGTGCTGCTGTTGTAGGTGCAGCAGTTGTAGATGCTACTGTTATTGGTGCTGTTGTTGTAGGTGCTGCTGTTGTAGGTGTAGCAGTTGTAGTTGCGGCTGTTGTAGGTGATGCTGTTGTAGATGCTACTGTTATTGGTGCTGTTGTTGTAGGTGCTGCTGTTGTAGGTGTAGCAGTTGTAAGATGCTACTATTGAAGGTGCAGCAGTTATTGGTACTACTGTTGTAGGTGATACAGTTGTATGTTCTGCAGTCGTAGGTGTTGCTGTCATTATGCACTTTTACGTGCTTCAGTAGTTGTAGTTGCTACGGTTGTAGTGGCACCTGTTGTAGGTGGAGTAGTTAAGTAGATGCGGTTGTTGTAGTTGCAGCTGTTGTATGTGCTGCGAGTTGTAGGGTGAGGCTGTTATTGGTGCTGTTGTTGTAGGTGCTGCTGTTGTAGGTGCGGCTGTTGTTGGTGCTGCTGTTGTAGTCGCTAAGGTTGTAGGTGCTGTAGTTGTAGATGCTAATATTGTAGGTGCAGCAGTTGTTGGTGTTACTGTTGTTGGTGCTGCTGTTAGTAGGTGTAGCAGTCGTAGGTGCGACTGTTGTAGATGCGACGGTTCTTGGTGCTGTTCATGTAGGTGCTGTTGTTGTAGGTGCAGCAGTTGTAGGTGCAGCTGTTGATTGTGCTGCTGTTGTAGGTGCAGTTGTAGGTGCAGCAGTCGTAGGTGCTGTAGTTGTAGGTTCAGCAGTTGTAGGTCTTGCTGTTGTAGGAGCAACATTCGTAGGTGCAGCTGTCGTAGGTACAGCTGTTGTAGGTGCGGCTGTTGTAGGTGCTGTTGTTGCAGGTGCTACTGTTTTAGGTGCTGCTGTTGTAGGTTCAGCAGTTGTAGGTGTTGCTGTTGTAGGAGCAGCAGTTGTAGGGGCACCTGTTGTAGGTGCAGCAGTCATAGATGCGGCTGTTGTAGGGTCTGCTGTCGTAGGTGCAGCAGTTGTAGATGCGGCTGTTGTAGGTGCAGCAGTCGTAGGTGCAGCTGTTGTAGGTGCTGCTGTTTAGGTGTGGCTGTTGTAGGTGCAGCAGTTGTAGATGAGGCTGATGTAGGTACTGTTGATGCAGGTGCTGCTGTTGTAGGTGCTGCAGTAGTAGGTGCAGTTGTAGGTGCTGCTTTTGTAGTTGCAGCTGTTGTAGGTGCTGCAGTTGTAGATGGGGCTGTTGTTGGTGCTGTAAAAGTAGGTGCAGCATTTTGTCAGTGCAGTAGTAGTAGGTGCAGTGGTTGTAGGTGCTGCTGTTGTAGGTTTGGCTGTGGCTGGTGCGGCTGTTGTAGGTGCTGGTGTTGTAGTTGCAGCAATTGTAGGGGTTACTGTTGTAGGTGCAGCAGTTGTTGTTGCTTCTGTTGTAGGTGATGATGTAGTTGCAGCAGTTGTAGGGGCACCTGTTGTAGGTGCAGCAGTCATAGATGCGGCTGTTGTAGGGGCTGCTGTGGAATGTGCAGCAGTTGTCGATGCGGCTGTTCTTGGTGCTGCTGTTGTAGGTGCTGCTGTAGTAGGTGCAGCAGTTGTAGCTGCTACTGTTATTGGTGCTGTTGTTGTAGGTGCCACTGTAGGTGTAGCAGTTGTAGGTGCTGCTGTTGTAGGTGCTGCAGTTGTAGATGCTACTGTTATTGGTGCTGTTGTTGTAGGTGCTACTGTAGGTGTAGCAGTTGTAGATGCTACTATTGAAGGTGCAGCAGTTATTGGTGCTACTGTTGTAGGTGATGCAGTTGTATGTGCTGCAGTCGTAGGTGTCGCTGTCATATGTGCCACTGTCGTAGCTGCAGTAGTTGTAGTTGCAGCAGTTGTAGTGGCACCTGTTGTACGGTTGAGGTAGTCGTAGATGCGGTTGTTGTAGTTGCAGCTGTTGTATGTGCTGCAGTTGTAGGTGAGGCTGTTATTGGTGCTGTTGTTGTAGGTGCTACTGTTGTAGGTGTGGCTGTTGTTGGTGCTGCTGTTGTAGTCACTGAGGTTGTAGGTGCTGCAGTTGTAGATTCTACTGTTGTAGGTGCAGCAGTTGTTGGTGCTACTGTTGTAGGTGCTGCTGTTGTAGGTGTAGCAGTCGTAGGTGCGACTGTTGTAGATGCGACGGTTCTTGGTGCTGTTCTTGTAGGTGCTGTTGTTGTAGGTGCAGCTCTTGTAGGTGCTGCTGTCATAGCTGCTGTAGATGGGTGCACCTGTTGTAGAATGCAGCAGTCGTGGATGTGCCAGTCTTAGCTGTAGCTGTTGTAGGTGCATCAGTTGTAGGTGCAGCTGTTGTTGGTGCTGATGTTGTAGTTGCAGCAGTTGTAGGTGCACCTGTTGTAGGTGCATCAGTTGTAGTTATTGCCAGTCTTAGCTGTAGCTGTTGTAGAGTGCATCAGTTTGTAGGTGCAGCTGTTGTTGGTGCTTTGTTGTTGTAGGTTGCTACTTGTTTATGCGTTACCTGCAGCGGTTGTTCTGTTTTAGGTGGAAATGAATTGCAGCAGTTGTAGGGGCACCAGTTGTAGGGCAACTGATGCGTAGATCGCGGCTGTTGTTGGTGATATTGTTGTGCGTGCTACTGTTGTAGGTGCTGTAGTTACAGGTGCTACTGTTGTAGGTGGGGCTGTTGTTGGTGCTGCTGTAGTTCGCGGCTGTTGTAGGTGCAGCAGTTGTAGGTGCAACTGTTGATTGCCACGTACTGCTGCCGTTTCCTGTTGTTGTTGTTGGGGCAGCTGTCGTTGTCGTTGTTGCTTCTGTGGTTGTAGTTAAAGCAGCTGTGGTTGTCGTTGCTGCAGATGTGCTTGTCGTTACTGCTTCTGTGGTTGTTGTTGGGGCAGCTGTGGTTGTCGTTGCTGCTTCTGTGGTAGTTGTTGGGGCAGCTGTGGTTGTCGTTGCTGCAGCTGTGGTTGTAGTTAAAGCAGCTGTGGTTGTCGTTGCTGCTTCTGTGGTTGTTGTTGGGAGAGTTGTGGTTGTCGTTGCTGCTCTGTGGTTGTTGTTGGGGCAGCTGTGGTTGTCGCGCTTGCTGTTTGTTTTTTTTGTTGTTGCTGTGTTAGCAGCTGTGGTTGTTGTTGCGCCTCTGTGGTTGTAGTTGGAGCAGCTGTGATTGTCGTTGCTGCTCTGTGTTGTTGTTGGGGCAGCTGTGGTTGTTGTTGTTGCTTCTGTTGGTTGTTGGGGCAGCTGTGGTTGTCGTTGCTGCTTCTGTGGTTGTTGTTGGGGCAGTTGTGGTTGTCGTTGCTTCTTCTGTGGTTGTTGTTGGGGCAGCTGTGGTTGTCGTTGCTGCTTCTGTTGTTGTTGTTGGGGCAGCTGTTCGTTTGTGCTGCTTCTGTGGTTGTAGTTAAAGCGCTGTGGTTGTCGTTTCTGCAGATGTGCTTGTCGTTACTGTGGTTTTTTTTGTGGTTGTCGTTGCGTTTCTGTGGTAGTTGTTGGGGCAGCTGTGGTTGTTGCAGCTGTGGATTGTCGTTGCTTTGCTTCTGTGGTTGTTGTTGGAGCAGCTGTGTTGTCGTTGCTGCAGCTGTGGTTGTTGTTGCTGTTCTGTGGTTGTTGTTGAGCAGCTGTGGTTGTCGTTATTGCTTCTGTGGTTGTTGTTGCGCGCTTCTGTGGTTGTCGTTGCTGCTCGGTGGTTGTTGTTGCGGCAGCTGTAGTTGTTGTTAGGCAGCTGTGGTTGTCGTTGCTGCTTCTGTGTAGTTGTTGGGGCAGCTGTGGTTGTCGTTGCTGCTGCTGTGGTTGTTGTTGCTGCTTCTGTTGTTGTTGGGCAGCTGTCGGCGTCGTTGCGTTTTGTGTCGTTGTTGCGGCAGCTGTGGTTGTCGTTGTTGCAGCTATGATTGTCGTTGCTGTTCTGTGGTGGTTGTTAGGCAGCTGTGGTTGTCGTTGCTGCTTGGTTGTTGTTGGGGCAGCTGTGGTTGTCGTTTTGCTGCTTCTGGTGGTTTGTTGTTGGGGCAGTTGTGGTTGTCGTTGTTTCTTCCTGTGGTTGTTGTTGGGGCAGCTGTGGTTGTCGTGCTGCTGCTTCTGTTGTTGTTGTTGGGGCAGCTGTGGTTGTCGTTGCTGCTCTTGTTGTTGTTGTTGGGGCAGCTGTGGTTGTCGTTGCTGCTTCTGTGGTTGTTGTTGGAGCAGCTGTGGTTGTCGTTGCTGCAGCTGTGGTTGTCGTTGCTGCTTCTGTGGTTGTTGTTGGGGCAGCTGTGGTTGTCGTTGCTGCTTCTGTGGTTGTTGTTGGGGCAGCTGTGGTTGTCGTTGCTGCAGCTGTGATTGTCGTTGCTGCTTCTGTGGTTGTTGTTGGAGCAGCTGTGGTTGTCGTTGCTGCAGCTGTGGTTGTTGTTGCTGCTTCTGTGGTTGTTGTTGAGCAGCTGTGGTTGTCGTTGTTGCTCTGTGGTTGTTGTTGCGTCGTCTGTTGTTGTCGTTGCTGCTCGGGTGGTTGCGTTGTTGCTGCAGCTGTGTTTGTTTAGTAGCAGCTGTGGTTGTCGCGGTTGCTCTGTGGTAGTTGTTGGGGCAGCTGTGGTTGCGTCGCTGCAGCTGTGGTTGTGGTTGTTGTTTTTTGTTAGGCAGCTGTGGTTGTCGTTGCTGCTTCTGTGGTTGTTGTGGCAGCTGTGGTTGTCGTTGCTGCAGCTATGATTGTCGTTGCTGCTTCTGTGGTTGTTGTTGGGGCAGCTGTGGTTGTCGTTGCTGCTTCTGTGGTTGTTGTTGGGGCAGCTGTGGTTGTCGTTCCTTCTTCTGTGGTTGTTGTTAGGGCAGCTGTGGTTGTCGTTGCTTCTTCTGTGGTTGTTGTTGGGGCAGCTGTGGTTGTCGTTGCTGCTTCTGTGGTTGTTGTTGGGGCAGATGTGGTTGTCGTTGCTTCTTCTGTGGTTGTTGTTAGGGCAGCTTTATTGTCGTTGCTTCTTCTGTGGTTGTTGTTGGGGCAGCTGTGGTTGTCGTTGCTGCTTCTGTGTTGTTGTTATAGCAGCTGTTAGTACGTGGTTGCTTCTGTGGTTGTCGTTAAGCTGCTTCTGTGGTTGTTGTTGGAGTAGCTGTGGTTGTCGTTGCTGCAGCTGTGGTTGTTGTTGCTGTTTGTGGTTGTTGTTAAGCAGCTGTCGTTGTCGTTGCTGCAGATGTGCTTGTCGTTACTGCTTCTGTGGTTGTTGTTAGGCAGCTGTGGTTGTCGTTGTTGCTTCTGTGGTTGTTTTGGGGCAGCTGTGGTTGTCGTTGTTGCGCTGTGGATTGTCGTGGTGCTTCTGTGGTTGTTGGGGCAGCTGTGGTTGTCGTTGCTGCAGCTGTGGTTGTTGTTGCTACTTCTGTGGTTGTTGTTGGAGCAGCTGTGGTTGTCGTTGCTGCTTCTGTGGTTGTTGTTGCTGCTTCTGTGGTTGTCGTTGCTGCTTCGGTGGTTGTTGTTGCTGCAGCTGTGGTTGTTGGGGCAGCTGTGGTTGTCGTTGCTGCTTCTGTGGTAGTTGTTGGGCTATCTGTGGTTGTCGTTGCTGCTTCTGTAGTTGTTGTTGGAGCAGCTGTGGTTGTCGTTGCTTCTTCTGTTGTTGTTGGGGCAGCTGTGGTTGTCGTTTGCTGTTTCCTGTGGTTGTTAGCAGCTTAGCCGGTTGTCGTTGCTGCTTCTGTGGTTGTTGTTGGGGCAGTTGTGGTTGTCGTTGCTGCTTCTGTGGTTGCTTGTTGGGGCAGCTGTGGTTGTCGTTGCTGCTTTGTTGTTGTTGTGTGCCGTGGTTGTCGTTGCTGCTCTTTTGTTGTTTGTTAGCAGCTGTGGTTATCGTTATTGCTTCTGTGGTTGTCGTTGCTTTGCTTCTGTGGTTGTTGTTGGTAGCAGCTGTCGTTGTCGTTGCTGCAGCTGTGCTTTGTTGTTACTGCTTTCCTGTGGTTGTTGTTGGGGCAGCTGTGGTTGTCGTTGTTTCTCTGTGGTTGTTGTTGGTGGTTGGTGTTGTCGTTGTTGCTTTTGTTGTTGTTAGCGCTGTATTTCGCTTGCTGCTTCTGTGGTTGTAGTTAAAGCAGCTGTGTTTGTCGTTACTGCTTCTGTGGTTGTTGTTGGGGCAGCTGTCGTTGTCGTGGTTTAGCTGTGTTTGTCGTTACTGCTTCTGTGGTTGTTGTTAGGGCAGCTGTGGTTGTCGTTGTTTCTTCTGTGGTTGTTGTTGAGTTGTTGGTGTTGTCGTTATTGCTGCTTGTTGTTGTTGGGGCAGCTGTGGTTGTCGTTTCTGCTTCTGTGAGTTTAGTAGTTAAGCAGCTGTTGTTGTCGCTTGCTGCTTCTGTGGTTGTTGTTAGGGCAGTTGTGGTTGTCGTTGTTGCTTCTGTGGTTGTTTGTTGGGGCAGCTGTGGTTGTCGCTGCTTCTGTTGTTGTTAGTTTAGCAGCTGTGGTTGTTGTTGCTGCCTCTGTGGTTGTAGTTGGAGCAGCTGTGATTGTCGTTTACTCGGAGCTGTGGTTGTTGTTGCTGCTTCTGTGGTAGTTGTTGGGGCAGCTGTGTTGTTCGCTGCCGCTATGATTGTTGTTGCTGCTTCTGTAGTTGTTGTTGGGGCGCTGTGGTTGTCGTTAGTTTCTGTTGTTGGTAGGCAGCTGTGGTTGTCGCTGTTTCTGTGGTTTGGTTGTTGGGGCAGTTGTGGTTGTCGTTGTTTCCTTCTGTGGTTGTTGTTGGGGCAGCTGTGGTTGTCGTTGCTGCTTCTGTTGTTGTTGTTGGGGCAGCTGTGGTTGTCGTTGCTGCTTCTGTGGTTGTAGTTAAAGCAGCTGTGGTTGTCGTTGCTGCAGATGTGCTTGTCGTTACTGCTTCTGTGGTTGTTGTTGGGGCAGCTGTGGTTGTCGTTGCTGCTTCTGTGGTAGTTGTTGGGCAGCTGTGGTTGTCGTTACTGCAGCTGTGATTGTCGTTGCTGCTTCTGTTTGTTGTTGTTTAGCAGCTGTGGTTGTCGTTTCTTGCAGCTGTGGTTGTTGTTGCTGCTTCTGTGGTTGTTTGTTGAGCAGCTGTAGTTGTCGTTGCTGCTTCTGTGGTTGTTGTTGCGGCATCTGTGGTTGTCGTGGTTACTCGTGGTTGTTGTTGCTGCAGCTGTGGTTGTTGTTAGCAGCTGTGGTTGTCTGCTTCTGTGGTAGTTGTTAGCAGCTGTGGTTGTCGTGCTGCAGCTGTGGTTGTGGTTGCTGCTTCTGTTGTTGTTAGGGGCAGCTGTGGTTGTCGTTTCGCGTTTTGTGGTTGTTGTTGTGGCAGCTGTGGTTGTCGTTGCTGCAGCTATGATTGTCGTTGCTGCTTCTGTGGTTGTTGTTGGGGCAGCTGTGGTTGTCGTTGCTGCTTCTGTGGTTGTTGTTGGGGCAGCTGTGGTTGTCGTTGCTTCTTCTGTGGTTGTTGTTAGGGCAGCTGTGGTTGTCGTTGCTGCTTCTGTGGTTGTCGTTGCGTCTTCTGTGGTTGTTGTTGGGGCAGCTGTGGTTGTCGTTGCTGCTTCTGTGGTTGTTGTTGGGGCAGTTGTGGTTGTCGTTGCTTCTCTGGTTGTTGTTAGGGCAGCTGTGGTTGTCGTTGCTTCTTCTGTGGTTGTTGTTGGGGCAGCTGTGGTTGTCGTTGCTGCTTCTGTTGTTGTTGTTGGGGCAGCTGTCGTTGTCGTTGCTGCTTCTGTGGTTGTCGTTGCTGCTTCTGTGGTTGTTGTTGGGGTAGCTGTGGTTGTCGTTGCTGCAGCTGTGGTTGTTGTTGCTGCTTCTGTGGTTGTTGTTAGGCAGCTGTGGTTGTCGTTGCTGCAGATGTGCTTGTCGTTATTGCGTTCTGTGGTTGTTGTTGGGGCAGCTGTTGTTTGTTGCTGCTTCTGTGGTAGCTTGTTGGAGCAGCTGGTGTTGTCGTCTGCTTTTGTTGTTGTTAGGGCAGCTGTGGTTGTTTTTTTTTGCTGCTTCTGTGGTTGTAGTTAAAGCAGCTGTGGTTGTCGTTGCTGCTTCTGTGGTTGTTGTTGGGGCAGTTGTGGTTGTCGTTGCTGCTTCTGTGGTTGTTGTTGGGGCAGCTGTGGTTGTCGTTGCTGCTTCTGTTGTTGTTGTTGGGGCAGCTGTGGTTGTTGTTGCTGCTTCTGTGGTTGTAGTTGGAGCAGCTGTGATTGTCGTTACTGGAGCTGTGGTTGTTGTTGCTGCTTCTGTGGTTGTTGTTGGGGCAGCTGTGGTTGTCGTTGCTGCTTCTGTTGTTGTTGGGGCAGCTGTGGTTGTCGTTGCTGCTTCTGTGGTTGTTGTTGGGGCAGTTGTGGTTGTCGTTGCTTCTTCTGTGGTTGTTGTTGGGCAGCTGTGGTTGTCGTTGCTGCTTCTGTTGTTGTTGGGGCAGCTGTCGTTGTGTGCTGCTTCTGTGGTTGTAGTTAAAGCAGCTGTGGTTGTCGTTGCTGCAGATGTGCTTGTTTGTTACTGCTTCTGTGGTTGTTGTTAGGCAGCTGTGGTTGTCGCTTGCTGCTTCTTGTAGTTGTTAGCGGCCGTGTGGTTGGTCGTTGCTGTTTTCGCAGCTGTGGTTTGTCGTTGCTGCTTCTGTGGTTGTTGTTGGAGCAGCTGTGGTTGTCGCTGTTTCTTCTGTGGTTGTTGTTGGGCAGCTGTGGTTGTCGTTTGCTTTTGTTGTTTGTTGTTGGGGCAGCTTGTCGTTGTCGTTAGCTGCTGTTTTGGTTGCTAGTAGTTAAAGCAGCTGTTCTTGTCGTTGCTGCAGATGTGCTTTGTCGTTACTGCTTCTGTGGTATTGTTGTTGGGGCAGCTGTGGTTGTCGTTAGCTGCTTCTGTGGTAGTTGTTGGGGCAGCTGTGGTTGTCGTTGTTGCAGCTGTGGATTGTCGTTGCTGCTCTGTGGTTGTTGTTGGAGCAGCTGTATTGTCGTTGCGTTGCAGCTGTGGTTGTTGTTGTTGCTGCTGTGGTTGTTGTTGGTGCAGCTGTGGTTGTCGTTGCTGCTTCTGTGGTTGTTGTTGTTGCTGCTGTGGTTGTCGTTGCTGCTTCTGTGGTTGTTGTTGCTGCAGCTGTGGTTGTTGTTGGGGCAGCTGTGGTTGTCGTTGCTGCTTCTGTGGTTGTTGTTGGGGCAGCTGTGGTTGTCGTTGCTGCAGCTGTGGTTGTGGTTGCTGCTTCTGTTGTTGTTAGGGCAGCTGTCGTTGTCGTTGCTGCTTCTGTGGTTGTTGTTTGCAGCTGTGGTTGTCGCTTTGCTTTGCAGCTGTGATTGTCGTTGTTGCTTCTGTGGTATTGTTAAAGCAGCTGTGGTTGTCGTTGCTGCTTCTGTGGTTGTTGTTAGCAGCTGTGGTTGTCGTCTGTTTCTCTTCTGTTGTTGTTGTGGGCAGCTGTGGTTGTCGTTGCTGCTTCTGGGTTGTTGTTGTGGGCAGTTGTGGTTGTCGTTGCTTCTTCTGTGGTTGTTGTTAGCTGTAGTTGTCGCTTCTTCTTGTGGTGCGTGTTGGGGCAGCTGTGGTTGTCGTTCTGCTTCTGTTGTTGTTGTTAGGGCAGCTGTCGTTGTCGTTGCTGCTTCTGTGGTTGTCGTTAAGCTAGCTTCTGTGGTTGTTGTTGCGTAGCTGTGGTTGTCGTTGCTGCAGCTGTGTTGTTGTTGCTGCTTCTGTGGTTGTTGTTGGGGCAGCTGTCGTTGTCGTTGCTGCAGATGTGCTTGTCGTTACTGCTTCTGTGGTTGTTGTTGGGGCAGCTGTGGTTGTCGTTGCTTCTTCTGTGGTTGTTGTTGGAGCAGCTGGTGTTGTCGTTGCTGCTTCTGTTGTTGTTGGGGCAGCTGTGGTTGTCGTTGCTGCTTCTGTGGTTGTAGTTAAAGCAGCTGTGGTTGTCGTTGCTGCTTCTGTGGTTGTTGTTGGGCAGTTGTGGTTGTCGTTGCTGCTTCTGTGGTTGTTGTTGGGGCAGCTGTGGTTGTCGTTGCTGCTTCTGTTGTTGTTGTTGGGGCAGCTGTGGTTGTTGTTGCTGCTTCTGTGGTTGTTAGTTGGCAAGCTGTGGTTGTCTTTTGCTGCTTCTGTGGTTGTTGTTAGCCGTTTGTCGTTTACTGCTTCTGTGGTTGTTGTTGGGGCAGCTGTGGTTGTCGTTGCTGCTTCTGTTGTTGTTGTTAAAGCAGCTGTCGTTGTCGTTAGCTGCTTCTGTGGTTGTAGTTAAAGCAGCTGTGTTTGTCGTTGCTGCAGATGTGCTTTGTCGTTACTGCTTCTGTGGTTGTTGTTAGGCAGCTGTGGTTGTCGTTGCTGCTTCTGTGGTAGTTGTTGGGGCAGCTGTGGTTGTCGTTGCTGCAGCTGTGATTGTCGTTGCTGCTTCTGTGGTTGTTGTTGCTGCAGCTGTGGTTGTCGTTGCTGCAGCTGTGGTTGTTGTTGCTGCTTCTGTGGTTGTTGTTGGAGCAGCTGTGGTTGTCGTTGCTGCTTCTGTGGTTGTTGTTGCTGCTTCTGTGGTTGTCGTTGCTGCTTCGGTGGTTGTTGTTGCTGCAGCTGTGGTTGTTGTTGGGGCAGCTGTGGTTGTCGTTGCTGCTTCTGTGGTAGTTGTTGGGGCAGCTGTGGTTGTCGTTGCTGCAGCTGTGGTTGTCGTTGCTGCTTCTGTTGTTGTTGTTGGGGCAGCTGTGGTTGTCGTTGCTGCTTCTGTGGTTGTTGTTGGCAGCTGTGGTTGTCGTTGCTGCAGCTATGATTGTCGTTGCTGCTTCTGTGGTTGTTGTTGGGGCAGCTGTGGTTGTCGTTGCTGCTTCTGTGGTTGTTGTTGGGGCAGCTGTGGTTGTCGCTGCTTTGTTGGTTGTTGTTAAAGCAGCTGTGGTTGTCGCTATTTCGTTTGTGGTTGTTGTTGGGGCAGTTGTGGTTGTCGTTGTTTCTTCTGTGGTTGTTGTTAGGGCAGCTGTGGTTTCGTTGTTGCTTCTGTTGGTTGTTGTTGGGGCAGCTGTGGTTGTCGCTATGCGTTTGTTGTTGTTGTTGGGGCAGCTGTCGTTGTCGTTAGCTGACTTTGGTGGTTGTCGCTTGCTGTTCTGTTGTTGGAGTAGCTGTATTGTCGTTGCTGCAGCTGTGGTTGTTGTTGCTGCTTCTGTGGTTGTTGTTGGGGCAGCTGTCGTTGTCGTTGCTGCAGCTGTGCTTGTCGTTACTGCTTCTGTAGTTGTTGTTAGCAGCTGTGGTTGTCGTTGCTTTCTTGTGGTTGTTGTTGGAGCAGCTGTGGTTGTCGTTGCTGCTCTCTGTTGTTGTTGAGGCAGCTGTATTGTCGTTTGCTCTGTGGGATTGTAGTTAGCAGCTGTGGTTGTCTGCGTTTTGTGGTTGTTGTTGGGGCAGTTGTGGTTGTCGTTTGCTGCTTCTGTGGTTGTTGTTGGGGCAGTTGTGGTTTGTCGTGTCTGTTGTTGTTGTTGGGGCAGCTGTGGTTGTCGTTGCTGCTTCTGTGGTTGTAGTTGGAGCAGCTGTGATTGTCGTTACTGCAGCTGTGGTTGTTGTTGCTGCTTCTGTGGTTGTTGTTGGGGCAGCTGTGGTTGTCGTTGCTGCAGCTGTGGTTGTCGTTGCTGCTTCTGTGGTTGTTGTTGGGGCAGCTGTGGTTGTCGTTGCTGCTTCTGTGGTTGTTGTTGGGGCAGCTGTGGTTGTCGTTGCTGCAGCTGTGGTTGTTGTTGCTGCTTCTGTGGTTGTTGTTGGAGCAGCTGTGGTTGTCGTTGCTGCTTCTGTGTTGTTAGTTGTTTGTGGTTGTGGCTGCTCGGTGGTTGTTGTTGCTGCAGCTGTGGTTGTTGGGGCAGCTGTGGTTGTCTGCTACGTTTCTGTGGTTGTTGTTGGCCATCTGTATTGTCGTTGCTGCTTCTGTAGTTGTTTAGCTGTGGTTGTCTGCTCTTCTGTTGTTGTTGAGGCAGCTGTGGTTGTCGTTGCTGCTTCTGTGGTTGTAGCCTTTGTGGTTGTCGTTAAGCTGCTTCTGTGGTTGTTGTTGGGGCAGCTGTGGTTGTCGTTAGCTGCTTCTGGTGGTTTGTTTTTTGGGGCAGCTGTGGTTGTCGTTTGCTGCTTCTGTTGTTGTTGGGGCAGTTGTGGTTGTCGTTGCTGCTCTGTTGTTGTGTTAGCGTTTTTGTCGTTATTGCGCTTCTGTAGTTGTTGTTGGGGCAGCTGTGGTTGTTGTTGCTGTTTCCTGTGGTTGTTGTTAGCAGCTGTAGTTGTCGTTGCTGCTTCTGTTGTTGTTGTTGGGGCAGCTGTGGTTAGTCGTTACTGTTTCTGTGGTTGTCGCTTTGCTGCTTCTGTGGTTGTTGTTGAGTAGCTGTGGTTGTCGTTGCTGCAGCTGTGGTTGTTGTTGCTGTGCTGTGGTTGTTGTTGCTGCTGTGGTTGTTGTTGCGGCAGCTGTGGTTGTCGTTGCTGCTTCTGTAGTTGTTGTTGGGGCAGCTGTGGTTGTCGTTGCTGCTTCTGTGGTTGTTGTTGGAGCAGCTGGTGTTGTCGTTGCTGCTTCTGTTGTTGTTGGGGCAGCTGTGGTTGTCGTTGCTGCTTCTGTGGTTGTAGTTAAAGCAGCTGTGGTTGTCGTTGCTGCTTCTGTGGTTGTTGTTGGGGCAGTTGTGGTTGTCGTTGCTGCTTCTGTGGTTGTTGTTGGGGCAGCTGTGGTTGTCGTTGCTGCTTCTGTGGTTGTTGTTGGGGCAGCTGTGGTTGTCGTTGCTGCTTCTGTTGTTGTTGGGCAGCTGTGGTTGTTGTTGCTGCTCTGTGGTTGTAGTTGGAGCAGCTGTGATTGTCGTTACTGGAGCTGTGGTTGTTGTTGCTGCTTCTGTGGTAGTTGTTGGGGCAGCTGTGGTTGTCGTTACAGCCGCTGATTGTTGTTGTTGGCTTCTGTGGTTGTTGTTGGGGCAGCTGTGGTTGTCGTTGCGCTTTCTGTTTTTTTTTTTTGTTGTTGGGGCAGCTGTGGTTGTCGTTGCGCTTCTGTGGTTGTTGTTGGGGCAGTTGTGGTTGTCGTTCGTTTCTGTGGTTGTTGTTGGGGCAGCTGTGGTTGTCGTTGCTGCTTCTGTTGTTGTTGTTGGGGCAGCTGTCGTTGTCGTTGCTGCTTCTGTGGTTGTAGTTAAAGCAGCTGTGGTTGTCGTTGCTGCAGATGTGCTTGTCGTTACTGCTTCTGTGGTTGTTGTTGGGGCAGCTGTGGTTGTCGTTGCTGCTTCTGTGGTAGTTGTTGGGCAGCTGTGGTTGTCGTTAAGCGTAGCTGTGATTGTCGTTGCTGCTTCTGTGGTTGTTGTTGAGCAGCTGTGGTTGTCGTTGCTGCTTCTGTGGTAGTTGTTGGGGCAGCTGTGGTTGTCGTTGCTGCAGCTGTGGTTGTGGTTGCTGCTTCTGCGGTTGTTGTTGGGGCAGCTGTGGTTGTCGTTGCTGCTTCTGTGGTTGTTGTGGCAGCTGTGGTTGTCGTTGCTGCAGCTGTGATTGTCGTTGCTGCTTCTGTGGTTGTTGTTGGGGCAGCTGTGGTTGTCGTTGCTGCTTCTGTGGTTGTTGTTGGGGCAGCTGTGGTTGTCGTTGCTTCTGTGGTTGTTGTTAGGCAGCTGTGGTTGTCGGTTGTTTCTGTGGTTGTGGTTGTTAGGCAGCTGTGGTTGTCGTTACGGCTTCTGTGGTTGTTGTTGGGCAGTGTGGTTGTCGCTGTTTTCTGTGGTTGGGGCAGCTGTGGTTGTCGTTGCTGCTTCTGTGGTTGTTGTTGGGGCAGCTGTGGTTGTCGTTGCTGCTTCTGTTGTTGTTGTTGGGGCAGCTGTCGTTGTCGTTGCTGCTTCTGTGGTTGTCGTTGCTGCTTCTGTGGTTGTTGTTGGAGTAGCTGTGGTTGTCGTTGCTGCAGCTGTGGTTGTTGTTGCTGCTTCTGTGGTTGTTGTTGGGGCAGCTGTCGTTGTCGTTGCTGCAGCTGTGCTTGTCGTTACTGCTTCTGTGGTTGTTGTTGGGGCAGCTGTGGTTGTCGTTGCTTCTTCTGTGGTTGTTGTTGGAGCAGCTGTTGTTGTCGTTGCTGCTTCTGTTGTTGTTTCTGTAGTTGTCGTTGCTGCTTCGGTCGTTGTCGTTGCTGCTTCTGTGGTTGTTGTTGGGGCAGCTGTGGTTGTCGTTACTGCCTCTGTGGTTGTTGGTGCTGCCTGTGTGGTTGTTGTTGGGGCAGCTGTTGTTGTCGTTGCTGCTTCTGTGGTTGTTGTTGGAGCAGCTGTGGTTGTCGTTGCTGCTTCTGTTGTTGTTGGAGCAGCTGTGGTTGTCGTTGCTGCTTCTGTGGTTGTAGTTAAAGCAGCTGTGGTTGTCGTTGCTTCTTCTGTGGTTGTTGTTGGGGCAGCTGTGGTTGTTGATGGGGCAGCTGTGATTGTTGTTTGTGTAGCTGTATTTGTCGTTGCTGCAAGTAATTAGCAAAGCAGAGCTTTCCTGAATCAACAAAATTACCTGTGTCTGTGTTTCTATAACGAACATTTCATGCGGTTTGCGCAAAAATTGCCCTTTAAGTTTGTGTTGTTCAAACAAGTTCTCAAAATAACTCACTCGCTTTATTCTGCCACATGAGGAACATGAGCTCAAGTATATTTTGTATTTGTACGGTGGTTATTATTTTTAGCGCTCAGCTTACCTATAAGAATCACAAACATTGATATGATCCGCACGACAGCCATCTTGTCTTCTTTGAATCTATGAAATCAAACAATATAGAAACTTATTAATAGAAGCAACATTTGGAAAGTTATTTTTTTTTACTACTTTATAGACTTACTTTTTATGATTGCACTCAATCTCCAAATTACAGTAGTCATTATAGCAGCTTATTAGCTTAGTAGCTTATTAGCCTTAACAGAATACATAAAAAGGGAAATTGTTCAATGCAAATAATTATAATACATTATCTCATTACCTAATTATATATATCCTGAACTGCATACAAGAAAGGTTACTGATAATGAGATGGAAGAAAAAATGTATTGTACTTTTAATTGGGGGGAAAGAAACAGTGAAGACCCACATCCAAAACAATGTTATAACTTCATGTTATACTTCATTTGAGTCACTATGTGGTGACTGTCAATTGCAATTGATTTTTATTGGAACAGATATTGGAACAGTAGACTAATGACGTTACTCATTTTTCAGAAATGTTGTTACACCTTAACGATGAACAAAACCAAATATCCAGGTACAAAATTTCAGCAATCCCACATTTAAGTTGATAAGTAAGGGACATCTCTTGATAGCATTACATATAGATTTAAAAATGTGCTCACCCCAAATGAAAAGATTTAAGATCAAACTTTATTTGTTCCCCCTTTCTATCAGCTTTAAACGTTTTAAACTTTTTCAATGTCTTTTAATTCAGTCCAGTTCCCCTGTGATATTGTCAAAACGTTCACCTTCTGTGACAGTACTCATCTATTAGGGCCTTTATATGGGAAAAAGAAGCAAGACCGGTGATGTGACTCATAGGTGGTATTCAGAAATGTTGTGATACCTTGGTGATGAACAAAACTAAATCTCAAGATATAGAATATCAGCAGTCATTTTGTTAGTTTTGGCTCAGTATAGACCTATAATGGAACACTCCCTTCTTGTTCATCTTACTTGACAGTCAATGTCTATTATTATATTGAAACAGATATTGGAACAGAGTAGGCTATTGACGTCACTCATAGGTGAAACATTTTTCAGAAATGTTGTTACACCTTAACGAAGACCAAAACCAAGTATCCAGGTATATAATTTCAGCTGTCAATCTGTCAGTTTCTTTGATCATTATCATGGCACACTCCCTTCTTTTGTCCTGCTGCATTCCACCTACGTGAATGTTAAAACTATTTTGACCAGTAAGGACAAAATGATAAATATAGATTTCTAGTGTCGTGGTAATGGTGCAGGAAGTAATGCAAGAAAAACAGAATTGCATTTATTCATACTGAACTATATATAATACCAATTATCAGACTTATCACAACAGTGAAAGTAGAAATCAATAATATTTATATGGACAGATATTAAATTTGTTGAGTACTCAGCAGTAGGCAATATAAGAACAAATCATAATGATGTCATTATTTAAATTAACTCAATCTGGACTCGGATAAGCGGCATAAAATGGATGGATGGAATAACCAATGTCAAATGATGAATTTATAAAATTTTCAAGTTTGAAGCTTTTGCTTAAATTATTAATGTCTACTTGTATTTTTCCTCCACATTCCATTTTATATTTAACAATAGTAGCACATAGGGTAAAGACAAGCTGTAGCTGCTTTTACATGGTTCACAGCTGAGTTCACCAAGTTGGATGCAACTGTGAATATCAACAGATCTTTTAAAGGAAATCCAAGCAGATTTTGACCTGATGAGGTCTGGTGGTCACGGACTGACAAACAAAAACATTCTCAACCAACTTCAGTAAGCCTGAATAAATAATAAAGCCTTCTTATTGTGAAAGGTGTGGTGGAGGGTTAGCAGTCATGGCTTTCAGGATGCCTCGCAGCACCTTGTAGTTGTTGAGTGGTTGGTTCTCTTTGGACAATATGATATTGTCCAAATGTCCAACACAATATGATTATTCTGGCCAAAGTATGAATAATTTCTTAAAACCAGTAAGGGCAATATGGCCTAATTTATGTTGTTATTAGCCTATATCACATTTGTTGAGTACTCCTCAATATAAACCATTCTTAATGATACAATTAATTAATTTAACACAACCTGGACTCGGATAAAATGGATGGATGAAATAACCAATGTCAAATTATGAATTTATTCAATTTTCAAGTTTGATGCTTTTGCTTGAAATTTATGCTAATATGCCAAGTTGATATAATGTACATGTGAAGCAAACCAATGCTCGCAGCAGGGGTTCATGGGAGAAACGCCATATCCTTTTGATTTTCTTGTATTCATAATGAGTCAATCAGCTTATCTACTGTAGCTAGCTGTATCAACAGTGTTTGCTGCAGGTCTGATGATGCTGACTGAAACTTCACAAAAAAGGATTAAACTGCTTCCTGAACGCACAAATCACTATTGCAACAATCCCACTTTTAGTTTATAAGTGAGAGACATTTCCTGATAGCATTACATATAGACGTAAAAATGTACTTACCCAAATGTTATATATATCCCCCTTTCTGTCTGCTTTCAATGTTTAAAACTTTTCAATGTATTTTAATTCAGTCCAGTTTACATCTGTGGTATTGCCAAAACGTTCACCTTCTGTGACAGTCCACATCTATTAGGTCCTTTATATTGGAACAGAAGAAAGGCTAGTGATGTGACTCAGCAATGTTGTGACGCCATAGCAATGAACAACACAAAATAACAGGATACAGAATTTCAGCAATGTGTAAGTTTCTTGGCTCAGTAGGCCTATAAAGGTACACTCCCTTCTTGTATCCTGTGAAACCGGTTGCTGGTGCATTCCACCTATGTGAATGTTGAAAGAGGTTTGACTATCATGACGGTAAGTTATGCCAAACAAATAAATATAGATTTCCAACGAAAAGATAATGAATGGAAAAAAGCGACAAAAAAAAAAAGAATTGCATCTCAAACATGTTGAACGAATATTGTACATGATATTTGGAATTATCATACTAAATATGAAAACGTAAATATGTTACAAAACATACATATATATATATATATATATATATATACAGTGGTGGGCTGTCAGGGCCATCAGGGCCTTCTCTGCTGGCCCTGTCAAAATCAAAAATGTATTTTTTCATAATTAAATTAATGTGTGTCTAAAAATCAATTACTTTTTCATTACGTTACTATATTTCTAGAAACAATAGGTTATTTTTTCTGAGTAGCTGGATTTTCCATGTCATCTAAATGCATCACAGCTCCGTGGACCAGCACTAGTAGCATTGCTAGCCTTTCGTTGAAACTGCCATTTCCCATTTGATTATAACTTTGACTGACGTGTGTCATCAGCCAATCAAATTTTGATGTGTAGTGACAGAACGCCCCATGGGCCCAGCGTTGTGTCGACGCTAGCCCCCGCTGATGTCATCAACGAAGTTTGAACCTTTTAGCGGGTTGTGAGTGAACCAGGAGTGAACTATGGCCGTTGCCTTCACACCTCCAAACGATCCTGTTTCCGATCTCCTTCATGTGCCTTTTTCAAGGCGATCGTTTGGAGAGAAGAAAGAAATAATTTTAAGAGGAAGACCTACACCTAAGCTGGATGGGCTGACCAAGGCTGGCAAAGGTTTTGTGCGGCACTTCACTGAGGGTAACTACGACCGCTATGACTGGCTAACAGCTAGCACCGAGCGGAACAAGCTATTTTGCTGGCCGTGTTTACTTTTTAATACCAGTGAGGGAACATGGAACACTACAGGTTTTAACAGCCTTAATAGCTTCACCAAGGCAGCTATCAAACATCAGGCATCCGAGCGACACCTCACAACGGTGGTACATTTGAAGACCTTTGGTGAGTCCAGGGTGGATTTGCAACTGGATGAGCAGCGGAGACGAGAGACAAGCCTGCATAATGAGAGAGTGAGAAAAAACCGGGACATACTGAAGCGCCTCGTTGATTGTGTCATCTTTTTGGGACAGCAAGAATTGTCTTTCAGGGGACATGATGAGGGGAAAGAGTCCCTGAATCGAGTTAATTATTTGGAGCTATTATCTCTGCTATCAGAATATGATGCTGACTTGCGACACCACCTTGCCACGGCCACCGTTTTTACGGGAACATCTGGGAAAATTCAAAATGATAAGCGGGACTGATAAATGCTATTGCGAGGTGTAGCAAAAATGGAGATCATCACACAAGTTATTGTCGGAAGTATGGAAAAATAATAAGTAATTGAGGATGTCAAAGAAAGAAAACGAGCTCATGATCTAGCAGCTTCAGTACTTGAAGTGTTGGGCAGCTATGATTGCAAAACAAAGTTAGTGGCACAGTGTTATGACGGAGCCGCTGTAATGGCATCGGGACTTAATGGCGTACAGGCGCGCGTAAAAGAAGAAATCCCTCAGGCTATGTTTGTGCACTGTTACGCACACACATTAAATCTGGTGATGTCTCAGGGAGCATCAAAAATAAAGGACTGCAAGATTTGTTTTGCGAATCTCGGAGGATTGTCTGCATTTTTTACACGCTCTCCCAAGCGAACAAAACTGCTGGATGAGCTTTGCGAGAGGCGGCTGCCGCGGGTCTCTCAGGTGAGATGGAACTTCAACTCCAGGTTGGTGGGCACAGTCCACGACAAAAGTGCTGAGCTGGTCGTGCTTTTCCAGCACATCCTCGATCACGCGGAGGATTTTGACCGTGAAACGGTACATTGTGCATCAGGACACTTGTCACAGTTGAAAAGCTTTGAGTTGCTGATGTGCTAAATAAGAGCTTAGACATGCAGTTCAGTCTTGCCAGAATTGGGGATTTTTGCCAGAGTCTTGAAGGTGAGCGTGGAAAATTTGATGCCGTCTTTGAGAGGACCGAGGAGGCCGCGGGACAGCCGAGCGCAGCTAGAGGCCGAACAGACCCGCACGCGCACTACAGACAGCTACACACAGCGCTAATCGACAGCATCATCACGCAAATCAGGAATCGATTTGAGGATCACAAGCGACTACTGTTTGTTGCATTGCTGGACGCACAGCTGTTTACAAAGTTCAACAGACATTTCCCGAAACAGAGCTGAGGAGCCTGGATGAGAGCTACGGCGCACAGTTTGACCTGGGCAGACTCAGAGCAGAGCTCAAAGTGATGTACAGCATGACAAACTTTCAGGGAAAGAGTCCAAGTGACCTACTGACATTTCTGAGGAGCACGGGGCTTGCAGTCAGCATGCCACAGCTTTACGCCCTCACATGCTTGATCGTGACAATACCAGTGTCCACCGCATCAGTTGAGCGATCTTTCTCAGCTCTCAAGCGCATCAAAACATATTCACGGAATGCAACCGGACAAACACGACTCTCTGCACTGGCATCTATTGCCATAGAGAAGGAGCTGCTCATTCACCTTAAGCAGGACGCGCAACTGCATGAGGAGGTCATTGAACGTTTCATCAGAAAGGATCGGAGGATGGATTTCATTTACAATTAGCCTAATGGGTGAGTGTTAGTAGAGATAAAGTTGTTGCGGTATTTTATTTATATAAATTTGTATTACTGTTGTTTGGGTATAGATGGTTATGCTGTGTTGATGTGCCTAAAACAGTTTAATGCACAGTGGTGTGTGTTTTATTTTTTTTGGGGGGGGGGTTTGGGGGTCGTTACGGAAGGCCCTGACTGAAAGCCCACGGTACGCTACTGTAAATATATATATATATGGACACATCAAAAGGATATGTGTCTTAGGGCATTTTCACACTTGTAGTTTGTTCTCTTTGGTCCAATTCAGTTGGCGAGTTAGTAAATTTGGAGCGATTTGCCCTCGTCGGTTTGGTTTGGTTTTACACCTGGAAAATTCTGGTCATCTATTAGGGCCTTTATATTGGAACAGAGTAAAGGCTAATGACGTGACTCATATTTTCAGAAATGTTCTTACATCTTAGTGAGAAACAAAACAAAATATCCGCAGACAGACGTGTCACTTCGTTGGCTCAGTATAATGGTACACTCCATTCTTTTGTCCTGGTGCAATCACCTACGTATGTGAATGTTGAAAGTGGTTCGACCAGTGTGACAGTAAGTCATGACAAACAACTGAATATAGATTTGTGGTAATGAAGCAAGAAGAAATGCAGAAAAAAATAATTAGGCTACATATTTAAACATAGTGAATGAATATTGTATATGATATTTGGAGTTATTGTAGTAAATATAAAAAAGATGATACAAAACAATCATGTTTGTATTGACACTGTTGTAAATTCCACATTCCATTTTTTGAGAAGTCTTTGTTCAGAGACACATTGTACTACACATTGCTGCAGCTCCTCTTGTCACCGTGTGTGTTGAGCTCTCTGTTTTAGCTACTGAGTGAGGCATCTCCCTTCTATTCATAGTTTTCACGTGATGTCACAGCACTATGGGAACGCCCACCTGGAGGGCAAAAATAAGCTGCCCTCCACTGTCCGTGAACGAGTCGGCCCGGCTTTTGGCACATTTTAGCCTAAAATATCAGATAGTTGTTGTTCAACTGGATGCACAAACCAAAGAGAGACAAACCTATACTCTGCTCCCTGACACTTCCCCTCTGCCCTGCCGGTCCTGTATTCTACACAAGATATATTGCTAACGTTTCGTAGGTAAACATCGCTAAATTAGTTCACAGCTCCGTGAGATTATCAAAAAAGACATGGGATCATAGATGTGTGTTTCTGACTGCCGGTGTTAGCTATCGTAGCACACTAGTAAACTATTCTTTTCCCAGAATCGTGTCCGATCGCAGACAAAATGGCAAAATCAAATGCAATCCAACAGCACATTATACAACGTAAACAAAGACACGTGTTGCCGGGCGCCTTTATGAAATGAGCAGTGGTGAAAGTTATGATATCATGTTATGATTGAGTGTAGCTAACTAGCTAGCACATTAGCTAACATTAGTTGAAATAATTACACTTACACCCTAAAAAATGCTGGGTTATTTCATCTACCCAACCGCTGGGTTATGAAATGTTTTACCCATTATGGGTTATTTATATGGAAGTTGGGTTATTTTGTGCAGCTCATGCGTTGAGTCAAAATCCATCAACCCAACATACATCGGTTGACCCAGCACTTGGGTTGTTTGTGCTTCGAACGTTATCAGATCATCACCAGAGTCCACACAGCGAGCGCTTGTCACAGCAGAGAACCAGTCTGGTCATCCAACGAGGCAAATAAATAATAAAAGGTTTGTGTACACTAGCTACATGTCTAATTCACATTGTCTGTGTTGCGTTACCTATTAAAGTACTATCTTTTATATTGTGAGGCTAGTTGGTTAGTTTGGCTAACAACCTAGCTAGCTAACGTTAGCCATTTAGCCGTTATCATGGAAGCATGGATAGCCTACAGCTTATCCGTTTGGTCTGAATTATATTAATGAATTAATGAAACAAGTTCATAATGCCATTGGGCATATGGTCATGTTTATTGAGTTCACCAGGCTAATTTGCCAGCTAGTTTCAAGCTAGCCAGGTGATTCGCCAGTTAACTATCTAGCTAGCTAGCTAGATAGTTTACTAGCCAACAGGCTGTCCGTTAGTTGCTTTGCGAGCTATATTATTTTAACTGGCTCTAAATGAACGCGCTTGTTTTTCCTGAAGCTTTTAATGTGAAATGTTTAGGCATAACACAGTGTTTGACTGATTAAAGTATGTAAAAACAGTGAGATAACCTGATATGTCTGACTAAATGCATGTATGTGCATTTATTTAAGTAATGTGGTGACCCACAATAGATACGAACAAATGCTTATTTTAAATGGCAGCCTGGCAAACGACAAGGGCCACTTGAGTTAACGGTTAAGAAATATATAATAAAAAGTTTGGGAACCACTGCTGTAGACTGTTGTACTGACAGTCGTGCCCTGAAGGCTATGCTGTGAGCAGCCTCAAATATGAATTGCATTCATATAAAAACAATTTACATGCATGCAATTTGTCATATGAATTGTATAGGTAGAGAGGGAGGATTGTGATGCTAAATAAAATGGCTGTTATCTTCACATTGGATTACATTCTTCTGTTAGTCTGCATTGCTTTTATATGGTGATATCCGAATAGTTAATACAATAGCAATTGTATCTTTGCTTAAGCTCTTTTTGTGTTTGTTTCAGATCAATGGATAGCTTTGTCATTAACACTTTGACAGAGTGCCAGACCTTGTCGAAAGATTTAAAGGTAAGAAATATTTGTTTTCCCATCCACAGCATATCAAGTGTGCATTGCTACTAAAGCCCTTTTTCAGACATGAATTCTTATGAAATATAATTTCCTCTTTTTTTCAGTAGCTTCCATGTAATGTGTCAAAGTGACTCCAATAGATGAATAGAGCCAGCCACTGGATTCCTGGAGGAAAGGCTGCGGAACGTCAGGAAGCGGCTGAGATCAACCAGCAGGTCGCAGAGCACGGCACAGACACCACTACAAATGCCAGATGATGGCGCTCTTGCAAGGGCTCTCATACCAGGTAATTATTAAACTGAAAAATTATTTGATGAAGCAAAACATCCATAAAAAAAAACTTTTTTTTTTTTTTATAGAATGTACCATATCAGTTTTTTAATTACCTAACGTGGAGTCACAGCTTAAAGAATGGTTGAGAAACAATTCTCAGCCCCTCAGCCAGATAGAGACCTACATGCGGAACACGGCAGTCTACAGGGCCAAGTGGATTAGGGACAACAATTGGACCATCGATCAGATCCTCGAAGAGTTCCCTCACCTAATGACCAAAGGCATGGTAGGTATAGGGAAATATGATCTTACATATGAGGATGCATTGTTTATAATGTTTTATTAGTGTGCCACATTGAATTGGTTTTAAAAATGTGTTTTCCATTTTATAGATTGCACAGGCTTGTCCTGCATGGGGATGCTGCATCAAAGTTGTTTGAAACTTGGTCATATGAAATGCCAGGAGGGGAGTCTAAAATGGTAAAGTTTATTCAAAGTAGAATACTTGCTTGCAAGTAGAGCTAATGGCTCTTAATAGCAGCTTTTTAATAGGAATTTGAATTTGTTCACTATAGACCTGTTGACTGTTGGCCTGTTGAATGTTCAGCCAGTTCATTCGTAAATGTTGTTTTGCTCTGAATGTTTTCCTACCTGAGTGATATGAACTGCACCAGTTCCACTATATTGTTGATATAATAAATTTTTTTCAAAGATTCCATTATGTTTTGTTTTTGTATTGTTTAAGTGTTTATTGCATATATGCATACATCTAGCATGTATTCTGTTCTAGGTTTGTAGTTTAACAGTTTTATTGCAATTTATTTTCTTAAATTGTACTGTAATGTGTTAGAATTAATCTGGGATATGGGTTAATTTTGCCAAGCATTCACCTATACACTATATAACAAATATGTAGTTGAATCAACCCAGAATTGTAATTAATTTGACCCAGCATTTGGGTACACTATATAACAAATATATAGTTGAATCAACCCAGAATTGTAATTAATTTGACCCAGTATTTGGGCACACTATATAACAAATATGTAGTTGAATCAACCCAGAATTGTAATTAATTTGACCCAGCATTTGGGTAGAATATTTAACTCATCTGTTGGGTTAAAAATGACCAACCCATCTTGCTGGGTCAAATTAACTACTGTTGGTCCGGTGCAATAGTGATCCAGCGGTTGGGTTATAAAACAACCCAAGTTGGGTTATTTTTAACCCATCCTTTTTAAGTGTGTAGGGACCGTTCGGTATTTATGGAATGGTCCACTGGAGGAAAATAGGGGAGGGTCATGTCTTATTTATATATGCTGCATTTTTGAGTCATGAGCTTGTCATGCCTCAAATAAAAGGGATATAGTAGCAATAATAAATTTCACTATTTGCAGAAACAACCCATAAATTAATCTAAAAGAGTACAATTTAAAAAACAGTGTTTCCTTTTCAGCACAATTTGTATGGATTTTATAGAGTTAAACCAGCATGAGGGAAAGAAATGCTGTTTTATAATTATTGATATTCACTAAAATAAGTAGAATTTTGTCCAAGTGATAATATTGATAAAAGAACTAATAATGCTTTTTGGAGTTCTGTTTTGTGCCACACAGCGCCTCATGTGTGTCAGTCTGGTCTATCTCACTCCCCCTACAAACTGCAAGACCGGTGAAAAACTGTACCAGAAGATTGACCATCACAGCACCTCAGACCACAGCACAGCTAGACACGATAAAGGTTAGTGGTCTGGCTACAATTCTCGGCCCAGAGGGAAAGGGATGGTGGACCAGTGCTAGGCGTCTGGTTGTTACTTCAGCATCTGGAGATGTACTGTGTAAACCAAAGAGCCAGCAGCAAAGTCCACATGCCCTACCCAAACACTTGATGAACTGATGACGCCTATCTGGAGGTACGGACCAGCAGACGGACAGAGAGAAGGAAGGGGGCAGCGAGAGAATGTCCTGATCTGACACATCTGATGCATTGTGAAGTTAAGTAGCACACAGACTCACAGTCTGAAAATACACACACTATTAGAAACAAGATAATGATAAAAATTGTACCAATAAATAATCAGTTTAACACTTTAGATACCTGGTTTAGAATACTTCTTTGCCCCGGGGCATAGGGAAAATTAGCAACAAAATGCCTTCCCAAACAACTAAGTGTACAGGTGGATAACAGATATGCTCCTCTGCTGCAGGACCCTGGACATGACCTGGATTGCGTCTCATCGTCACTCAGCAGGGTAAGGACTGAGAGCAATTCTAAAACTAAAAAGCTGCAGGGAAAGCTAACGACTGGGCCCCAAACTCTGATTGTGGGTGACTCTGCTGTAAAAGATATAAAAAGCAGTAAAAACACCAAAATACTCTGTTTTCCCAAAGACATGGTGTCTAACTTGGCCCAAAGAATCCCAGATATCGTAGCAGCACACCCAACTGTGAAGAACATTATACTGCACATAGGGTCATATGATGTCGTAAAGCAAGAGTCTGAAGTGCTGAATTGTGAGTTTATGAATCTGCTGAACACAGTCAGCTCCATAAACGCGAAGGTGTTCATCAGTGGCCCTATACCACCAGTCAGAAGAGGAGCTGAGAGATTCGGCAGACTGCTGGCACTGAACAGATGGCTTTCAACTGCATGTACATCCTCTGCAGTTCATTGATAATTTTAACATTTTCTGGTACCGCAGACATCTTTTTAAAGCAGATGAACTTTTCCTTAATAAGCCAGGAGTAAAGCTGTTCACCTCTAGCCTACTTTACTTTCTGCACCACACATCTACTCCCTCAGCCAAGGACACAAGATAAATCAACACAAACAAAACAAGAGGAAGACACAACAAAGTGCGGCAGTGATCCACCACAGCCCCCACCTGAGCAAGGATTTGACCATGGGAGACCACAGAACGGAGACACAAAATCTCAACCCCCCCTTTCACCTGTCCAACACTCCTCAAACCCCCAACCCGATGCCTTTGAGGATCCATCGCTCTCTCCATCCACCTTTTCCCCTGTTTCCCTCTGCCACATGTTGGGGTTCACTGACCGGATGGAGCAGCTGGTAGATGCTGGAATCAAGTTTGCCCCACTGCCTTCTCCCATCATTCGCCCCCAGCATCAAACTGACCCTGTTTTGACTCAACCACTGAAAGTAAAATGCCAGGCACCTCTGCCCCTTCAAGGACTGCAGCGAACTCCTCCTCCCCAGACTGATAAGTATGCTTGTGTAGAAAATGCAACAAACTTTAACTGATATGTGCTGGGTCCAGGCTGTATGCCTAGTGGCACTCATGACTCTTTCCAGGACAAGTCTGGGCCCTGTGTATTAAATTCTTCTTCCATCTATGTTGTGATAGGTAAAAGAAAAAGAATGGTGAATCTGCTAAGTAAGAAAAAGAAGCACTTTAGAACAAATTTAGCATCCATTCCTCGTCAGCAACAACCTGTCCCAAAAAAATATTTTAACACAATAACACTAGCCTTACTAAATGTCAGGTCTTTGGCAGGCAGTCATTTGTAATGAATGATTTTATTATTAAGCACAATCTTGATTTTATGTTTTTAACTGAAACCTGGTTAGACCATAATAACAGTGCTGCTGTTCTTATAGAGTCAGCTCCTCCTAACTTCAGTTTTATGAGTGAGCACAGAGTGAATAAGAAAGGAGGTGGAGTCGCCATTTTGTTTAATCACTCATTCCAATGTACTCAAATATCTTATGGAAACTTTGCTTCTTTGAATATATGGCTCTTCAGCTAAGGTCCTCCCCTCAACCTGTATTTCTAAATATCTACAGGCCACCTAAATACTGTGCATCCTTCTTTGACGACTTTACTGAAATGCTGTCTATAATCTGTATTAACTTTGATTGTGTAGTTATTGCTGGTGATTTCAACATTCATGTCGATAACCCCCAGGATAGAGGGACCAAAGAACTGTGTTGTATTTTTGAGAACTATGGACTAACTCAGCATGTGACGGAGCCCACACACAACAAGGGGCACACTCTGGACTTGATTATCTCGAAGGGTTTGAACATTTCCAAGGCTGTGGTGACTGATGTTGCTCTCTCAGATCATTCCTGTGTTTTATTTAATGGCAATATCTCTATGCACAAAAGTGTCCAAACAAAGGTAATCAGAAAACGGTATGTCACTGAAAACACCAGTGAATCATTCATTCAGCTTTTCTCCTCCACACCCACCCTCTCAGGGGTCTCAGTCACTGAGCTTGTAGACAATTTCAATTGTAAAATTACAAATGTTATTGATGCCATTGCTCCCACTAAGGTCAAAGCTGTCTCTGGTAAGAAAAGATCTCCATGGAGAAATGTCATACTGGTAAGAACAGAAAAAAGAGTGTGTTGAAAAGCAGAACGCAGGTAGCGAAAAAGTAATCTCCAGGTAGACTACAACACTTATAAAGAGAGACTTCGCATTTATAATTCGGAACTGAGGAATGCTAGGCGGTCCTTGTTTTCGGACATTATTGCCAAAAACAATAATAATTCACGTGCTTTGTTTGCTACTGTCGATAGGTTAACCAACCCTCAAGTACCAGTAGCATCTGAACTTTTATCCACCGAGGCCTGCAATGATTTTGCCACTTTCTTCAAAGACAAAATTCAGAAAATTAGACAAACAGTCAGTGCTTCCATATCGAATACAGAGTTTGTGTTGTCACAGTGCCCAGGCAAAACAAATTCCAATATGACCCACTTCCATATGATTAACCGTAAAAACCTGGAGGACATTATACATCTGAAAACCTCCTCCTGTTGCCTTGATATTCTACCAACAGGCCTTTTTAAAAATGTTTGTTTGGCTACAGATCTTCTGCAGATTGTAAACACGTCTCTTCTTTCAGGTATCTTCCCACAGGCCCTGAAAAATGCAGTCATCAAGCCACTCTTAAAAAAGAACAAACTAGACACGTCACTAATGAGCAACTATAGGCCGATATCAAACCTTCCATTTTTAGGTAAAATCATTGAAAAAAACGGTTTCTCTACAACTCAACCTTTTCTTGTCACTAAACAACAGTTTTGATGCCTTCCAGTCGGGTTTTCGACCACATCACAGCACTGAGACAGCTCTTGTTAAAGTCTTTAATCAGAGACATCCACTTAAACACAGATAGTGGCAAAGTTTCAGTCTTAGTATTACTTGATGTCAGTGCTGCATTTGATACGGTCGACCATGACATATTACTAGACCAATTGGAAAACTGGTTTGGCATTTCTGGCTCAGTACTAAAGTGGTTTGAGTCTTATTTAAAGAATAGGGACTACTTTGTCTCTATAGGGAATTATACATCTGAGCATACAAATATGACGTGCGCAGTTCCCCAATGCTCAGTTCTGGGGCCTCTCCTGTTGAACATCTACATGCTTCCACTGGCTCAAATTATGGAAAACAATAAAATAAGCTACCATAGTTATGCGGATGACACACAAATTTATATAACCTTATCACCAGGGGACTATAGTCCAATACAGCAACTGACTAAGTGCATTGAACAAATTAACGACTGGATGTGCCAGAAGTTTCTTAAATTAAATGATGAAAAAACTGAGGTTGTTGTTTTTGGAGCAAAAGAGGAACGATTAAAAGTCAGCACTCAGCTTCAAATGACAATCGTCATACGCGGTGCTAAACTCGGCACAGAGCTGCTGCAAAATAGTTGTGCGAGAAGGAAAGCGGAAGGAAAAGTTGTTTTGTATGATGTTATTTATATTTTAACTGGTTTATTATTGATTGTTTTTTCATATCCCTGATAATAATTTTAACATTTGTTTCCCTGAATCTTAAATAAAGGTTTGAATTCATGGATTAGTTTTGTCTCGTTTTCCTAAAACTGAACAATACAAATTTTGCTGAACAAAAAAAACTTAACTCTACACAATGATTTAGCTCAAACCTTTTATAGAATATGGGTTTAAGGCAGGGGTCTCAAACTCAATTTACCTGGGGGCCGCTGGAGGCAGAGTCTGGGTGAGGCTGGGTCGCATCAGGTTTTCCACAAGAAAAGCTTTGTTAAAAAAATTCCAATCTTCTCAAATGTCTTTATTTTATTATTTATATTCTTTTATCCCGCCGCGTACGCATCACTTTGATTTATTTTGTTAGAGAGAGAGACCTCATATTAACTCTCTAAGTGCCATTGACGTGTGTGTGTGTGTGTGTGTGTATATATATATATATATATATATATATATTTATATATATATATATATATATAAAACATTTTAAAATAAACTTTTGGAGAGTTTTGTGTAAAGAAATGGAGAAATTGAGTCTTACATGATATGTGCAAAACTGCAAGGTTAAGAGCCTATACATTGCATTGTTGTAGTATCAACAGGTATTAGGGCATTTAGTATTTCCATTACTGTTAATCAGTCATCACTTGATTACACACAGTATTACCTTGTTATGATATAAGAAGTTACCCATACAATGTGCCAAACATAATGTGCCACATAAAGAGACACTGCAGCATATGACAGTAGCAACAGCTGAGAAGATTTGGGTCTGTGGTGACCAGGTCCACCTCATACAAACTTATTCTCCCATTCTCTCTCTTTACTTACACACACACACACAGACACACACGCGGCACCGAGTGGGGCTCTCCGATGCTCGGATGCGAGCCCTGGCCGGCTCGGAGCCCTGCCGCTGGAGGAGATGCGACAGCGAGGACCGGTTCCACGGCTTGGTGAGCGACATGAACTCATAGCGGCCGGTGGAGCTTCCGAGCACCGGGCTTCCACCGCTGCGAACGGGGTTTTTAGCTTTAGGAGAAGGCATTGTATCTGTTAATCCTACCGACGTAGACACTTTGGCGTTATGTAGTGGACCCGCGGTGGTGAATTGTCTGCAGTTCTGGGAGGGTTGTTCCAGTGTTCTGATTGTTCTCATCTCAGCTCCGCCGAGACAAAATAGACATAACCCTAACCCTAACCCATCAAAAAAATGTAATTTATTCATGTATCATCATCATTCAAAGATCATGTTTTCAAACATATCAAACTTGCGGGCCGCACTAACATTAAACTTTCATATTACAGGTGGGGGCCACAAACTATCGTCCCACGGGCCGCAATTGGCCCGCGGGCCGCAGGTTTGAGACCCCTGGCCTAATGCATTAAGTATTTTGTTATTTAATATTATGTACAGTATATCTGTTAACTTCGGTCTGACCAGCCTCAGACTTAGTGATAATGTTCATGCATCACTACTAGTGAAACCGTTCTGGGTAACACTTGACAGTACCGACATAACCATGACATGACACTGTCATAACTATGACATGACACTGTCATAAATGTGTCATAAACCTTATAAACAAGTCATAAACGTTTATGACTTCTGTCATTAAGTGTCATTCGGTTTTTGTCATGACAAGTTGACATTGTTTGGCTTGTCTTGATTATGACAACTTGACATTAATCAAAGTGATATTACCAGAAGTTGTCTTGGTCATGACAAGTTGACATTAAATTAGTTTGGGATGTCTTTGTAATGACAACTTGACATTAACCAGGATGACATTACCAGAGGATGTCTTTGTCATGACAACTTGACATAAACAGAAATTAACCTCTTTTTGTATTCATGACATTTTGACCTAATGATTATTATAATTAGATGTGCAAGATTAGAGACCAATTCTAGCACTTTTCAGATAGATGTCTGACAGGAAATTTCACAAAACTGGGTGTCATGACACTGTTATGACAGTGTAACTAATAAATATTTGGACCTCAAGTAGTGGTACCAATTGTATTTGTCATTAAGATATCATAGATAAGACTTGCTGTCATGACAACATTATGACAGTGTAACTAAAACATATTTTGACCTCAAGTAAAGTGGTACCAATTGTATCTGTCATTAAGATATCATGGATAAGACTTGCTGTCATGAGAACATTATGACAGTGTAACGAAAACATTCTTTGACCTCAAGTAAAGTGGTAACATTTTTATTTGTCATTAAGATATCATAGATAAGACTTGCTCTCATTACCACATTATGACAGTGTAACAAATACATTCTTTGACCTCATGTGGTGCCAATTGTATTTGTCATTAAGATATCATGGATAAGACTTGCTGTCATGACAACCTTATGACAGTGTAACTAATACATATTTTGACCTCAAGTGGTACCGATTGTATTTGTCATTAAGATATCATAGATAAGACTTGCTGTCATGACAACATTATGACAGTGTAACTATTACGTATTTTGACCTCAAGTAAAGTGGTACCAATTGTATTTGTCATTAAGATATCATAGATAAGACTTGCTGTCATTACCACATTATGACAGTGTAACAAATACATTCTTTGACCTCAATTAAAGTGGTATTAATATACACAGAAATATGGCATACATACAGATAAACTAACTGAAAAAAATAAAAAAGTGTGCACACAAAAGAAACCCTTTTCAGTTCTATGAGCTCAATTGTTCTTTGATGATAAGAGTTCAGAGATGTCCAACATTGGGGCCCATATGAGTTTGGTTTCTTAAGCTACAGTGTTGTAATCTAGAGGCATTAAGACTTGCGTGCTTATTTATCCCTCCCTGTAACTGTAGAAAGAATGCACTAAAAATGTGCCTCTTTAAGTTAGCTACTTCACCATAAACTCCAGTTAAACAGTTAAACTCACAATTTTTACTAACATTGATTCAACAAAATACCCACAGCTAGCACTAGTGTTGAAAAGCAACATTACTTTCCATAACCAATAGATATAATCATTTGCCTTTTCACAGGCAATATGCAGTAGCTAGTCTGCTAGCCTTTTGTGGCTAATTACCCTATTAGCATATGAATACAGCACCTTAGCTAACCCGTTAGCTTAATGATATTAGCAACGATTAGCATGGATGCTAGCAAACTCTAGTGTTAAGGAGTGACTCACCATTTTGCTGCCTATAACTCCATGACGTGCCGTTCTTTTTATTTTACCGAGTGAATAACGGCGGCATCCTCCTATTTACGTGAAAGCTTGAAAAACACTTTGATGGGTTTGTAAATAAGCCAATGGGTGAACTTGGGTCCATGAGCTGACCAATAAGATTTACATCTCCTCACATCCCTTTTGGCGCCTGTATCAGAATGTAGGAGGCTGCCATTATTCACAAAGTAAGATAAAAAAGAACGCCAGTTAGTGAAATAAATTAATTCTACATACTAAATACTATCTAATACTGGCTATACCTTGTTGTAAATTTAGTGAAAAAGAGCTGTGCCTGAATCAACTATCGTCACGGAGTTATAGGCAGTATGATGAGTCACTCCTTAACACTAGAGTTTGCTAGCATCCATGCTAATCGGTGCTAATAGCATTAAGCTAACGGGTTAGCTAAGGTGCTTTATTCATATGCTAATAGGGTAATTAGCCACAAAAGGCTAGCAGACTAGCTACTGCATATTGCCTGTGAAAAGGCTAATTATTATATCTATTGGTTATGTAAAGTAATGTTGCTTTTCAACACTATTGCTAGCTGTGGGTATTTTGTTGAATGAATGTTAGTACAAATTGTGAGTTTAACTGTTTAACTGGAGTTTATGGTGAAGTAGCTAACTTAAAGAGGCAATTTTTTAGTGCATTCTTTCTACAGTTACCGGTGCAGGGAGGGATAAATAAGCACGCAAGTCTTAATGTCTCTAGATTACAACACTGTAGCTGAAGTTATGGGAAAATAATACAATTTGAGAGATGTTTACATGCAATTTATGCAATTATATTCAGGATAGTGTTAATGTTACTAAGGTTCCATACAACTTGAATTAGAAATGCATTGTTTGTATAAAGGTTGCCCGTTAATATAAATGTGCTTTTGGTACATGAAAGGGATTTATATACGTTTGATACCTAAGAGAAGAAATTTAAGAACGGTTGTACAAACTGAATAGAGGTTTAGATATTTCAATAGGGGTTAACTGAAATATGACCTCATTTTATTTTCATTGTAGCCTAAGCAATTGATTTTATTACTGAATAGTAATTGAGAGAAATTATTTGGCCTTATCTACAGGTGGAGGAGGTGAAAAGGCTACGCAGGGGAGGCCCAGTCCACAGAGGGATATTGAATCACATCGATTCTTCACATCCCAGAGACTTCCAGGGTTTAGAGATTCCCAGTTCAGGATCGAGACTCTGAACGTAGATGGATTTCCCTTGATTCATTCTTCATGGTGGAAGGACAAACGGAAACCAAACTCATATGGGCCCCAATGTTGAACATCTCTGAACTCTTGTCATCAAAGAACAATTGAGCTCATAGAACTGAAAAGGGTTTCTTTTGTGTGCACACTTTTTATTTTTTCAGTTAGTTTATCTGTATGTATGCCATATTTCTGTTTATATTAATACCACTTTACTTGAGGTCAAAGAATGTATTTGTTGCACTGTCATAATGTGGTAATGACAGCAAGTCTTATCTATGATATCTTAATGACAAATAGAAATGTTACCACTTTACTTGAGGTCAAAGAATGTTTTCGTTACACTGTCATAGTGTTGTCATGACAATTTTTTCAATTCAATTCAATTTTATTTATAGTATCAAATCATAACAAAAGTTATCTCGAGACACTTTACAGATAGAGTAGGTCTAGACCACACTCTATAATTTCCAAAACCCCAACAATTACAGTAATTCCCTCAAGAGCAAGCATTAGCAGTGGCTATCGCGACAGTGGCAAGGAAAAACTCCCTTTTAGGAAGAAACCTCGGCAGACCCAGACTCTTGGTAGGCGGTGTCTGACGGGCCGGTTGGGGGTGTGATGAACAGTGGTGATAATAGTCACATTAGAGGTCACAGTGACTTCGAAGGTTATCGTGGAAGTTCATGTCATAGCAGGGCACATCGTGTCATACTGAGTACTGCAGTCCCCTATACCGGATCCAGACTACTCTGTGCATAGGAACATCACAGCAGGGTGTTGCGGGATGTAACGTGGCGCTGCAGAGCATGGGTGGATGCGGCGGATGCAGCAGGACGCAGCAGGATGCGGCCGGGAATTGCAGAGAATCGCAGAGCTATGCTCTGCGAAGAAGAAACATAAGGACTCCGGGGAGTAAACTCCCCAGAGCTAGATTAGTAACAAGCAATTCTGGGATTGGATGCATACAAAAGTAACAAGTAGAGATGAGAGCAGCTCAGTGTGTCATAGGAAGGAAACAGCCTCCCCTGCAGTCCAGAATTATAATAGCATAAGTAAGAGAGAGGCAGGTTAAAGAGAGGTGCCTGGTCGGGCTAGAACTCTCCTCAGCCGGATTAGGCTATACTGGCCTGCCTCCCTCTACTCTCGCTATATTATTAATTACAGTATATAAAACTGATGACTACGAGGAGAAGCAGGTGGGCCGGGTTAGGTGGACGCTGCAACTCCTCACTCCCTAACTATAAGCTTTATCAAAGAGGAGGGTTTTCAGTTTACTCTTAAATGTGGTGACGGTGTCTGCCCCTCGAACCCAGACTGGGAGCTGGTTCCACAAAAGCGGAGCCTGATAGCTGAAGGCCCTGGCCCCCAGTCTACTTCCAGAGACTCTAGGAACCACAAGTAGCCCCGCATTCCCGGAGCGCAGTGCTCTAGTGGGACAATAAGGTACTAAGAGCTCTTCTAGGTATGATGGTGCTTGACCATTTAGAGCTTTGTCAGTCAGGAGGAGGATTTTAAATTCGATCCTAGATTTCACAGGAAGCCAATGCAGAGAAGCTAATACAGGAGCAATATGATCTCTTCTCTTAGTTGTCGTCAGAACACGTGCTGCAGCATTCTGGATCAGCTGGAGAGTCTTAAGGGACTTATTTGGGCAACCTGATAATAAGGAATTGCAGTAATCTAGTCTAGAAGTAACGAATGCATGGACTAGTTTTTCAGCATCGTTTTGAGACAGGATATTCCTAATTTTTGCAATGTTACGAAGATGGAAAAAAGCTATTCTTGAGGTTTGTTTTAAGTGGGCGTTGAAGGATATATCCTGATCAAAAATAACTCCCAAATTTCTGACAGCAGTGCTGGAGGCCAGGGGAATACCATCCAGAGTAGCTATATGCTTAGATAATGAAGTTCTGCGGTGCATTGTTCCTATCACAATAACTTCAGTTTTGTCTGAGTTTAACATCAGGAATTTGTGGGTCATCCAGGATTTTATATCCTCAATACAGATTTGAAGTCTTGCTAACTGACCACTTTCATCTGGCTTAATTGACAGATATAATTGGGTATCGTCTGCGTAACAGTGATAGTTAATTGAGTGTTTCCTAATAATATTACCTAGAGGAAGCATATATAAGGAAAATAGAATTGGTCCAAGCATTGGAGGATTTATCATTTGTCATGGTGCTGTCTGTTTCCCTCTCCCCTCTCCCTTTTTTTTGTTGTCTGTCATGTGCTGAGTGGGTGTGGTGCTCCTGGCTCTCTCTCCCTCCTCGTCAAGACACCTGTGGCTTCCTGTTCACCTGATTCACGTCCAGCAATCACCACTCCTGTTATAAAACCCCAGCCTTCCAACCAGTGTCTGCCAGATCGTCCGTTCACCCAAGTGGTAACACTCGCTACGGCCAGCCTCACTGTTTTTGAAAGACTGCTTTTTTTGTATACCTGTTGCAAGCCTAGTTTTGACTTTTTTGTGTTTTTGTGTCCAGATTTCCTCAATTCCTGTTCTGACCTTTTCCTCTCTTGTCTTCTTGGCTATCCGGTTGTACAATCGCCTCCGGGAGCGGTGCAGGGAGAGAGCCAACCTGCCGGAAGTCTCTCCCCAACGGTGGATTCCGCCAACCAGGTCCCCGGTTTCCCCTGGCCCTTCTGTTCCCACAACTCCACCCGAGGCTGAACAAGAGCCTATGCAGGTGGGCCGTGCTCACCTATCTCTGGCCGAACTTCTCCACCGTAGGAGATCCGGTGAGTGCCTCTACTGCGGAGGGAAGGGTCACTTCATCGCGGTCTGCCCCGTTCGGCCAAAAGACCGGGCTCCCCAATAAATGTGGGGGTATTGGAGAGCCAAGATAACCTTCCCGTTTCTAACCCCTCTCGTATGCAGCTTCCGGCCACCCTCTGTTCTCCCCAGCTCTCCCTCTCTGTGCTAGCCCTGATTGACTCTGGGGCTGAAGGCAATTTTCTGGACTCCGAGTTAGCCACCCAGTCAGGGTTCCCCATAGAGACTCTTTCGGAGACTCGCACTGCCAGGTCTGTGGACGGCAGAATTCTGGCCCATGTAACTCATGTCACTCTCCCCATCAAGTTAGTTCTGTCTGGCAATCACCACGAGGAAATAACCTTCAACCTTATCACAGCTCCCAATACACCAGTTATTCTGGGGTTTCCCTGGTTAACGTTGCACAACCCACAGGTGGACTGGTCGGCTGGAAGGATTGCAAGTTGGAGCCCATTCTGTCATTCCAACTGCCCTGCCCCCTGCTGGATGTGCCACTAAAGACACTTGCACTGAGCTTCCTGATTTGTCCGCTATCCCCTCTGACTACCACGTGCTTAGGGAGGTGTTTCGGAAAGACCTGGCACTTTCCCTTCCACCACACCGACCCTATGACTGTGAGATAAAACTGCTCCCTGATGCACCTTTGCCCACCAGCAGGCTCTATAACCTGTCCAAACCAAAACGAGGGAGACTATGGAGAGTTACATCAGAGACTCTCTTAATGCGGGACTCATCCGTCCATCCTCCTCTCCAGTTGGGGCGGGGTTTTTCTTTGTTGAGAAGAAAGACAAGACCCTCCGACCCTGCATAGACTATCGAGGCCTTAACAACATAACTGTCAAGAACCGGTACCCCCTACCTTTGATTAACTCTGCTTTTGAGTCTCTACAGCAAGCCAAGATCTTCACCAAGTTGGACCTTCGCAACGCCTATCACCTGGTTCGGATCAAGGAGGGGGATGAGTGGAAGACTGCATTCAATACGCCCCAGGGACACTTCAAGTACTTGGTGATGCCTTTTGGTTTGACCAAACGCACCTGCGGTATTCCAAAGCCTTGTGAATGATGTGCTCAGAGATTTTTTGAACCGCTTTGTATATGTATATCTGGATGACATCCTCATTTTTTCAAGGGACACTGCTGAACATGTTCCCATGTCCGCCAGGTGCTCCAGAGACTACTCGAAAACAAGCTCTATGTGAAGGCAGAAAAGTGTGAGTTCCACGTGACCTCTGTAAGGGTTTTGGGGTACATTCTTGAGAGCGGGCAGATGAAGACAGACCCTGAGAAGATTAGAGCAGTTGCCGAATGGCCAACTCCCCACCTCCGAAAGTAGTTACAACGCTCCTGGGTTTTGCCAATTTCTATAGGCGTTTTATCAGGGGACTACAGTAAGTTGCACTCCCTCACCGACACGGACTTCAGTCAAGACCCCATTCACCTAGCCCCGGGAAGCACAAACTGCTTTTACTCGGCTTAAGACACTGTTTACTTCGTACCTATCCTAGTCCATCCTGACCCTGATAAGCAGTTTGTTGTTGAAGTGGATGCTTCAGACAGTGGGGTGGGGGCGGTTCTCTCCCAACGTTTTGGACCAGACCAGAAACTGCATCCGTGTGCCTTTTTCTCGCGCGCCTTTAGTCCACCGGAACGAAATTATGATGTGGGAAACAGGGAGTTGCTTGTCGGGAAGCTAGCTTTGGAGGAGTGGGCGGCATTACCTGGAGGGTTCTGAACAGCCTTTTATCGTTTGGACTGATCATAAAAATCTGGCTTACCTTCAGTCTGCTAAGAGGCTGAACTCTCGCCAGGCACGCTGGGCATTGTTTTTGGACGTTTTAACTTTGTGTTGACCTACAGACCCGGCTCCAGAAATGTTAAGCCAGACGCCTTGTCCCGACTACATCAACCCATGGAGGACATTCCCAGCCCAGACACCATCCTCCAACCCAGCTGTGTGGTAGCGGCTATCTCCTGGGAGATTGAGGCTGCTGTCAGAGGGGCCCAGAGGGATCAGCCAGACCCAGGTAACGGTCCAGCTAACCGTTTGTTTGTGCCTGACTCTGTTCGTTCCCAGGTCTTGCAGTGGGTCCACACTTCCCGGTTCGCTTGTCAACCTGGCTTCAACCATACTCTGTCTCTGCTCAAGAGGAATTTTTGGTGGGCCACCATGGAAGCTGACACTCGAGCCTACGTATCGGCATGCACTGTCTGCGCCCAGAGCAAGGCATCCCATCGACCCTCTGCAGGTCTGTTGCGCCCTCTGCCTGTGCCTGGCCGTCCATGGTCGCACATTGCTCTGGACTTCGTTACAGGCCTGCCCCCATCCCAAGGTAACAACACCATTTGCACTATAGTGGACCGTTTTTCTAAGTCCGTGCACTTCATTGCCCTGTCCAAGCTCCCCTCAGCCCGTGAGACCGCCGACCTGCTAGTTCAACAAGTCTTCAGACTGCACGGCATCCCCCTGGATATAGTCTCGGACAGAGGACCCCAATTCACATCCCAGGTTTGGAAAGAGTTTTGCCAATCTCTTGGTGCTACTGTCAGTCTCTCCTCTGGTTTCCACCCTCAGACTAATGGACAAGCAGAGAGGGCCAACCAGGACTTGGAAGCAGCCCTGCGTTGTGTAGCATCCACCAACCCATCCTCCTGGAGCTCGCAGCTCGCCTGGGTGGAGTATGCACACAACTCTCTGACCAGCTCGGCCACAGGGCTGTCCCCATTCGAGGCTTCCCTCGGGTATCAACCCCCTCTGTTTCTCTCTCAGGAGAGTGAATTGATGGTTCCCTCGGTCCAGCACCACCTCAGACGCTGCCGCAAGATTTGGAAGGAGACCCGATCAGCTCTTCTCCGCTCTGTGGCGAGCAATCGTCGCCTCGCTGATCGCCGCCGGACCCCGGCCCCCACGTATAAACCAGGTCAGGGAGTTTGGCTTTCCTGTAAGAACATTCCCCTCAGGACTGACTCTAAGAAACTCTCACCCCGGTTCATTGGACCCTTTGTCATTGACCGTGTCATCAACGCCTCAGCTGTCAGGTTAAGGCTACCACGTACTATGAGAATCCATCCCACCTTTCATGTCTCCCAACTAAAACCTGTCTCTTCCAGCCCTCTGTGCCCTCCAGCTGTGCCCCCTCCTCCGGCTCGGGTCGTGGATGGCCTCCCTGCTTACACGGTGCGTCGGTTTATGGCTGTCCGGCGTCGTGGCAGGGGCTTGCAATACTTGGTGGATTGGGAGGGTTACGGCCCAGAGGAAAGACAATGGATACCGCGGTCTTTTATTTTGGATGCGGACATGGTCAGGAGGTTCCATGCAAGCCCATCCTGATATGCCGGATGGGTCGCCTGGGAGGCTCCCATTGAGGGGGGGGGTACTGTCATGGTGCTGTCTGTTTCCCTCTCCCCTCTCCCTTTTTTTTGTTGTCTGTCCTGTGCTGAGTGGGTGTGGTGCTCCTGGCTCTCTCTCCCTCCTCGTCAAGACAACTGTGGCTTCCTGTTCACCTGATTCACATCCAGCAATCACCACTCCTGTTATAAAACCCCAGCCTTCCAACCAGTCTCTGCCAGATCGTCCGTTCACCCAAGTGGTAACACTCGCTACGGCCAGCCTCACTGTTTTTGAAAGACTGCTTTTTTTTGTATACCTGTTGCAAGCCTAGTTTTGATTTTTTTGTGTTTTTGTGTCCAGATTTCCACTACCGCCCTGGAAGCCCAGTCTGCCTATCTGAGCCTTGTTCTTTTCCCTGATCCTGCCTCTCACCTGTCTGCCCGCTCTCAGCCCCAGGGGATATCCAGCACCTGCATCTCTCATTTGTTTTTTGTTCAATAAACCTCAATACCTGTTCTGAGCTTGAATCCAGGCAGCCCAGCCTAACATCATTAACATTAACAAATTGGGATCGCTCAGAGAAATAGGACTTAAACCAACTTAGTGCGATTCCTTTAATGCCAACTAAGTGTTCCAGTCTCTGTAACAGGATGGTATGGTCAATAGTGTCAAATGCAGCACTAAGATCTAGTAAAACAAGAATGGAGACAAGTCCTTTGTCTGCAGCTGTTAGAAGGTCGTTAGTAATTTTCACCAGTGCCATCTCTGTGCTATGATTCTTTCTAAATCCTGATTGAAAATCATCAAATAAAATGTTGCTATGTAGAAAATCACATAACTGATTAGCAACCACCTTCTCAAGGATCTTGGATAGAAAGGGAAGGTTAGATATAGGTCTATAGTTTGCTAAGACCTCAGGATCTAGGGTGGGTTTTTTCAGAAGAGGTTTTATCACAGCTATTTTAAATGACTGCGGTACATAACCTGTTAATAAGGACATATTGATCATATCTAGTAGTGAAGTGTTTACCACCGGTAATGCTTCTTTGAGTAGCCTCGTTGGGATGGGGTCCGAGAGACAGGTAGATGGCTTAGCTGAGGATATCTTTAACATTAATTGTTGAAGGTCTATAGGATAAAAACAGTCTAAGTATATGTCGGGACTAGTCGTTCGTTCTAGCGGTCCTGGATTTAAAGATGAACTGTTAGAAATTAAGTGCAAAAGGTGATGAATTTTATCTCTAATTGTTATAATTTTATCATTAAAGAAGCTCATGAAGTCATCACTACTCAGTGCTAGAGGAATAGATGGCTCAGTGGAGCTGTGACTATTTGTCAGCCTGGCTACAGTGCTAAAAAGAAACCTTGGGTTGTTCTTATTTTCTTCTATTAGTGATGAGTAATAGTCTACTCTGGCTTTTCTTAGTGCCTTCCTATAGGTTTTGAGACTTTCTTGCCAATCCAAACGGGATTCTTCCACTTTGGTGGAGCGCCACTTGCTTTCGAGGTTTCGCGAGATTTGTTTTCATTTGCGAGTTTGGGAGTTATACCAAGGAGCTATTTTCCTTTGCTTTATCGTCTTCTTTTTGAGAGGAGCGACAGAGTCCGTAGGCAAGTCGTAGCACCGTCTACAAATGTATCAATTTGAGAGGGACTAAGGTTAACATAAAGGTCCTCTGTTATGTTAAGGCACGACATAGAGTGTAGTGCTGTTGGAATATCTTCCTTAAATTTAGCTATAGCACTGTCAGATAGGCATCTGGTGTAGAAGCTATTATCTAGTTTAGTAAGGTCAGGTAGCAAGAATTCAAAAGTAATTAAAAAATGATCTGATAATACCAAATTCTGCGGAAATATTATTAAATCCTCAATTTCAATACCATATGCCAGCACAAGGTCGAGGGTGTGGTTAAAACAGTGCGTCGCCTTGTGCACACTCTGACTGAAACCGATTGAATCCAGTAATGAGTTGAAAGCAGTAGTAAGGCTATTGCTGTCAACGTCCACATGGATATTAAAATCACCAACAATAAGTACTTTTTCTGATTTAAGTACTACACATGATAAAAACTCTGAGAATTCAGATAAAAATTCAGAATACGGACCTGGAGCTCGGTAGACAACAACAAATATAATTGGCTGTACTGATTTCCGTGTTGGATGTTGAAGATTAAGAATGAGACTTTCAAAAGAGTTATAATTTAGTTTGGGTTTAGGGTTAATTAACAGGCTTGAATCAAATATGGCTGCAACTCCCCCTCCTCGGCCTGAGCCTCTAGGAATTTGAGTATTAATATGACTGGGAGGAGTCGCTTCATTTAGACTAACATATTCTTCATGGCCCAGCCAGGTTTCGGTAAGACAGAATAGATCAATTTGATTATCAGATATCAATTCATTTACTAGTACTGCTTTAGAAGACAGAGATCTGATATTTAGTAATCCACATCTAATTTTCCTATCCTTTTCTATCATTGCAGTGGTAGTTTTAATTCCAATTAGGTTGTTAAGTATTGCCCCTCTATTCATCACTTTGTGTGGTCTGTTGTTGATTATAATTGGAATAGTACTAGTACTACATGTTACTGGAATAGTACTAGTACTACACGTTACTGGAATAATACTAGTACTACCCCAGATAGCAAACAGTCATTGAAACTATGTTAAATCAACATTGCGTTGTCAACATTAAGTCATTGAAACAGTATCAAATTCTGATGTTGATTCAACATCATTTTGCACCCTGTTTTAATATTGAAACAACGTTGAAATCCTGTCCATAGATCAACGGAATTTCAATGGTATTTCAATGATCAGGAATATTGAAACAATGTTGAAATTTCAACTGAACTAAGGATCAACGTGATTTCAATGAAATTTCAATCATTATTAAGCCATAGAAAAGTATTGCTAGGCATACGAAAATGTAATGCCCTAAATTAAATAGCCTATAATGAATATCCTGCTTTATCTACAGCCAGGATGTTAAAAAGTGATGGAACATTTGAAAGCTTGTATACCTATAGCCTAGCCTAAAAACACTGACCACACCACACTGTTTAAGGTAAAAACAAATTCATTTTATTAGCCTCTTATTTCATTATTTGTCCTCTTTAGCATAGTTACAGTTCATGGTCCTCTGACGTCTGACTGATTGTCGTCCAGTCCATCCTGCCTGGTCTGATACATAGCGCAGCAACTGTTGCACGGCCTGGGCAAAAGTAAATTGGGTGACGCTGGCTGTCCCCATCTGCTGTGTAAGAGCATCTAAAACAGAAAATACAAGCACAATGCAAAAAAATTAGCCTTTAAGTTAAACAGAACACCCACATATACACACTTGGAAACAAATTCACTAGTCCTACTATTTTTCAATGATCGGATATAAGGCAATTTGTCCAGTGTTGTAGGCTAGCCTATCATGTTTTCCCTACATTCAAATCACTTTTCAAAATTGAAGGTTACCTTTTTACTTGCTTCAGTCCCTCTGGCAGGTGATCTCTTTTCTTCCCTCTCCGCCTGGCATTTTCCTCTCTACAAACACATTACAAAGCAATTAGAGCAACAAATACTGTCACATCCTTGCCAAACATCAGTTCAAAATGGATATTTAGGCTAAGGCTAGCGCTAGCTAACGTTAGCTAGCATTAGTTAACATGACCGAATTCTAAAAGTTGTCCTCAGCAAAACCCAAAAGCTATAATGCAACTACAAATGGAAATTCAGTCATATCCAATAATTTCCTTGCCAAAACATTTCCAACTTCATCTGTACCATGTTCTAAGACTGTTACTGCTAGCTAACGCTAGCTAACGTTAGCTAATGCTAGCTAACATTAGCTGTTTTTAAAAGTTGTCTGATGCAGAATCCAAAAGCATGATGGACACTAACCATCATGTTAACGAGTAACAGTATTTGATTTAGTACAATTCATTCATATCGAACATTACATATTAAACAAGCTTACCTGATCGTATTCGCCCCAAGAGTCCAGAAATGAGATGTGTCCGGTGCAGTACGTTGGTCTACAACCCGATGATCTCCCGGTCAATCAAAAATCAATGGCTTTTCAATCATATTTCCCGGTCAACTATAAATCAATGCATTTTCAATCATATTTCCCGGTCAACTATATATCAATGCATTTTCAATCATATTTCCCGGTCAACTATATATCAATGCATTTTCAATCATATTTCCCGGTCAACTATATATCAATGCATTTTCAATCATATTTCCCGGTCAACTATATATCAATGCATTTTCAATCATATTTCCCGGTCAACTATATATCAATGCATTTTCAATCATATTTCCCGGTCAACTATATTTCGATGGCTTTTCAACAACAGGTCGTTTCCCGGTCAACTCTAAATCAATGACTTTTCAACACATTGGCAATATCGCCTGGTAAACCAAATATCAATGCTTAATCAATCATAAAGATAACTACAGATCAATGTTGTTCCAATGTTGTTGCCATCAACATTAATAACGTCAGGTTTCATCGATATTGTAATGGTGATTCAACATTTATTTTGCATTGAAATTTCAATATCAACCATAATGATGATTCCGATGGAAAATCAATATTTATTCAATGTTGGGTTGCTGTCTGGGACATGTTATCCTGCAGAAAACATTTTCAGATTCATCCACTTGTATAGTGCTATCAGGATCAATATCTGGGGGAAATGAATCTGTGATATTTTCAACATAATGTCAATACTTGCCTTAAGTCTTATCCATGATATCTTAATGACAAATACAATTGGTACCACTTTACTTGAGGTCAAAATATGTATTAGGTACACTGTGATAATGTTGTCATGACAACAAGTCTTATCTATGATATCTTAATTACAAATACAATTGGTACCACTTGAGGTCAAAATATGTATTAGTTACACTGTCATAAGGTTGTCATGACAGCAAGTCTTATCTATGATATCTTAATGACAAATACAATTGGTACCACTTGAGGTCAAAATATGTATTAGTTACACTGTCATAAGGTTGTCATGACAGCAAGTCTCATCCATGATATCTTAATGACAAATAAAAATGTTACCACTTTACTTGAGGTCAAAGAATGTTTTCGTTACACTGTCATAATGTTGTCATGACAGCAAGCCTTATCCATGATATCTTAATGACAAATACAATTGGTACCATTTTAATTGAGGTCAAAATATGTATTAGTTACACTGTCATAATGTTGTCATGACAGCAAGTCTTATCTATGATATCTTATTGACAAATACAATTGGTACCACTTTAATTGAGGTCAAAGAATGTTTTCGTTACACTGTCATAATGTTGTCATGACAGCAAGTCTTATCTATGATATCTTATTGACAAATACAATTGGTACCACTTTAATTGAGGTCAAAGAATGTTTTCGTTACACTGTCATAATGTTGTCATGACAGCAAGTCTTATCCATGATATCTTAATGACAAATACAATTGGTACCACTTTACATGAGGTCAAAATATGTATTAGTTACACTGTCATAATGTTGTCATGACAGCAAGTCCTATCAATGATATCTTAATGACAAATACAATTGGTACCACTACTTGAGGTCAAAGAATGTATTTGTTACACTGTCATAATGTGGTAATGAGAGCAAGTCTTATCTATGATATCTTATTGACAAATAAAAATGTTACCACTTTAATTGAGGTCAAAGAATGTTTTCGTTACACTGTCATAATGTTGTCATGACAGCAAGTCTTATCCATGATATCTTAATGACAAATACAATTGGTACCACTACTTGAGGTCAAAGAATGTATTTGTTACACTGTCATAATGTGGTAATGAGAGCAAGTCTTATCTATGATATCTTATTGACAAATAAAAATGTTACCACTTTACTTTAGGTCAAAATATGTATTAGTTACACTGTCATAACAGTGTCATGACACCCAGTTTTGTGAAATTTCCTGTCAGACATCTATCTGAAAAGTGCTAGAATTGGTCTCTAATCTTGCAAATCTAATTATAATAATCATTAGGTCAAAATGTCATGAATACAAAAAGAGGTGAATTTCCGTTTATGTCATGTTGTCATGACAAAGACATCCTCTGGTAATATCATCCTCGGGACTGTTTCACAAAACCAAGATAAGGGATTAAGCCGGGATTTCCCAGTTATCCTGGATGAAGGCTTGACTCGGTTTCACGAAAGCGGAGGCACATAAATCACCATGGAGATTTATTCTGTGCAGCTAGCCTGCTCCTGACCAGGCTAACAGTCAGGATTTATTTAATCCTGGAGCCTTTTCTGATCACCCAGCAGTGGTTTTACCCTATTGTTATTATCAGCCTGAATTAAAATACAACAGGTGCATATTGCTGTTTATTTAAGTACTGTTATTATTTAAAGTTGTGACCATTATATTTTTATTTATAATTATTCATGTGACAGTCATTGTTACTGTTATATTGCTGTATGAAGACTGTTGTTCATATTGTTGTTAGAAGTTTGATGAATATGTTATGGCAGTTGTTGAGATAATTAGAAAAGACTGATAAAATTTCAAATGTGTTTTAAATTAAGTCTGTTACTAAGGGCAATACACTAAGCTGTACATTAAAGCTGTACATTTCTATAGTTGACCAATGCACCTTGAATTATTTTAGTTGATTAATTTTTTTTTAATTCTTTAACAATAAGGATCATGTTTGTTCCACTTCCATGTGCATTGTATTTGGCATTCTTAGCACACAATTTATGTTGTCCAGTAAACTGGGAATATAATTTGGGAGGATTGTACAATTTAAGAACATATCCTAATTGTACAACCCTCCCAAATTATAGTCTTAGTTCACTGGACCAGTAACTATCTAGTGACGTAGGCTTCTGTACATTCATGTAACAACAGGGAGAGGACACCTCAATGGTTTTTGACCTCATATTTGGGGGGAAATAACTGATGAATATCACTCTGTTCCATTCATGTTTACAGTGTGCATGGAATTTATCACTTAATTATCTTCATAGTTTCTAGATTTTAGAGTCCAATTTCTTCAGTGTCTTTATTTTCTATGTCCATAAATACAGGGAGCAAGGCATATAATATGTAGAGAAGGAAACTCAGCCTCTATAAAAAATAAAAAAATGAAACGCGAGAAAAAGCGTGGCAGATAATAGCGGACCGACTGAAAAATATACATTTATAAACTACTGCTCTTAACTGAAACCATTCAATGAGTCACTGTCATTTGCAAAAACAAACAGTTGTAAACTTTGCATTTAAAGCGAGCAGTGGAAGTTAATACGACTTAGGAAACTTATATTTTAGCCCATGAGAGAGAGGGAGGAACAGAGTGAAAGAGATATTTACGGATCATATTCTAGCGTTGTAGAAAATTGATCTTCATTGTAAATTTCCTGAGTAACATTATCTTCTGCTTACTTTTAAGGCAAAGAGTACAACTGTTAATTTGTGAAAATGATTAGTAGCCTAATCCTTGAATTGAATGATTATGACGGTTTCAGTTCAGAGCAGTGGTCCGTTATTGTATATATTCAGGCTACAATTAAGCATTCAGTCGGTCCGTGATCGTCTGCCTCGCTTTCTCTCGCTGTTTCTCTTTTCTTTTTATACAAATAATGTGTTTCACGTCATCATACTTCCACAAGAAGCTGCTGCTCACTCTGTATAAAGTATGTACAATGCGTATTCTCCATTTTGGCATCAGTAAATCTGTGATCGACCTCGCGGTCTTTTGAGGAAAGCCGTGGACGCGCATCTATCTGAATTACTTCAGCCTGGCTCAACCTAGTCGCTCCTCCTCAGCTTGGCTTGGCCTTCATGAAACGCACCAAGCCAGGATGCACAGATTAGACTAGGTCAAGCCTCGCTTTATCAGTTATCCTGGATTTATATATTCTGCTTTTGTGAAACAGGCCCCTGGTTAATGTCAAGTTGTCATTACAAAGACATCCCAAACTAATTTAATGTCAAGTTGTCATGACCAAGACAACTTCTGGTAATATCACTTTGATTAATGTCAAGTTGTCATAATCAAGACCAGCCAAACAATGTCAACTTGTCATGACAAAAACCGAATGACACTTAATGACAGAAGTCATAAACGTTTATGACTTGTTTATAAGGTTTATGACACATTCATGACGGTGTCATGTCATAGTTATGACAGTGTCATGTCATGGTTATGTCGGTACTGTCAAGTAAAGTGTTACCCAGTTGGGATATTAAGCTCTGATATTTTCAGGAAATATAGTTGAAGTCACTGGTGTTCCCTGTTTTTTCATTCACTTTATTTGGATTTTTGTGAATACAAAGAAACATAGACCATTTCAAAAACATAAAAGAAAAAGAAAAAAATACTACCATTAAGATATATAATTAACAATATATGTAGTAAATAAAAGCGACTGCAAGAACGTATTGGGCCCTATTTTAACGATCTGAAACGCAAGTATCAAACGTCAAACGCAAAGCTTTGAGGGCGGATCTGCGGCGGTGTTGCTCTTATACCAGCAGGATAAATAACTCTTGCGGCCGATGCAAATCTAAAATGGTTTGGTCTGAAGTAGCTACATTACTCATAGGTGTGGTTTGGGCGTAATGTGCAATAAACCAATCAGAGCGTTATCTCACATTCCCTTTAAAAGCAGGCGCTTGTTCCGTGGTGGATTGCTATTATAATGGAGGATTTGCCTGGCGAATGCTCTTTATACATCCATGGGCGCACGCCAGGAGCGGTTCACAGCCAAGGAGACCGATGTTTGCTATTGATTTTTCTTTTTGACATCTCACAAAAACATACTTTCCGATGTTTTGGGCTAACTGTCATTTAATCACGAGGTTATGAATGCATTGTGATACTTTTGCAATGTAGTCTAACATTAGACCGGGATTACCCGATCATGAAAATGTTTACTAAGGGAATCAGCTGTTCACGGACGTGCTGACGTGTAAGGTGAGCGTATTGTGTCACTTCCGGTGTTCCCGTGTTACAAACGCTAGTTTGCTGCTCCAGCAAAAACTTACTCAACTCTGCTTTACTGTTTAAATTAGCGGCTATTTGCCTGGATTGCATTTGAATTACAATTGTTCTACTCAAGCACTTATACTTAGCATCACTTACAGCGACTGACTCGCTGAATTTACAATTGTTAAAACGCTGTTAGCTACTTTAGCTTAGCCATTAGCAATGGCTAATTCCTCTCCCTCTCCTGCTCTTTCTTGCTCTGTGTGTCAAATGTTTAGCTACTCCTCTGCCTCCTTTAGTGATAACGATACATGTAATAAATGTAGTATATTCGCTGCTCTGGAGGCAAGGCTTAGTGAGTTTGAGGCACGGCTCTGCACCATGGAATCAGAATCATATGCTTCCGTAGCTAGCCAGCGCCATGCAGTTAATACGGGCCACCAGCTTCTGCTAGCTGTCCCCCGACAGACCCCGAGCAGCCGGGCGAGTGGGTGACTGTCCGAGGGAAGCGTAGCATTAAATCTAAACCAGGGAGGGCACATGATGACGGTTGCTCTAAACCGGAGCGTCTTCGCCTCTCTAACACTTACTCCCTACTCAGTGATACACCCGCTGAGAAGCCAATTCTGGTTATTGGGAGCTCTATACTGCGATATGTGAAGCCGGCGGCCCCAGCAGCTACAGCACCTACGGTCATATGTGTCCCCGGGGCTAGAGCGGGCGATATAGAATCCCATCTAAAGCTGTTGGCTAAAAAGAACCGTAAATACAGTAAGATCATACTTCGCGTAGGGGGTAATGGTCGTAAATCGGAGATCACTAAAATGAATGTTGAGTCACTTTGTGCATACGCAAAGACAGTGTCGGACTCAGTAGTTTTCTCTGGACCCCTGCCAAACCTGACCAATGATGAAATGTACAGCCGTACGTCATCCTTCCACCGCTGGCTGTCGGGGTGGTGCCCAGCTAATGATGTGGGCTATGTGATTAACTGGGGGGCGTTCTGGGGAAAGCCTGGTCTGATGGAGAGAGACGGCATTCATCCCACCTGGAACGGTGCCGCCCTCATATAAAAAAATCTGACCGAGTTTATCGGACATAAACCATAACAACCCAAGTTTGATATTAGTAATCAGAGGTGCAGTACTACGCGCCCCTCTGTTTTTCCGTTGGAGCAGTCGCCCACTCATAGTATAATAAGCACGGTGTCTGTCCCCCGACTCAGATCGGTTAAATCAAAGGTAAACAAAAGATGCGCTATACTTAACAACCTAATTGGAATAAAAATGACTGCAACGATACAACAAAATAGGAAAATTAGGTGTGGACTATTAAATATTAGATCTCTGTCTTCTAAAGCAGTATTGGTAAACGAGTTGATATCAGATAATGTCTTACTGAAACCTGGCTGGGCCATGAAGACTATGTTAGTCTAAATGAAGCCACTCCTCCCAGTCATATTAATACTCAAATTCCTAGAGGCTCAGGCCGAGGAGGGGGAGTTGCAGCCATCTTTGATTCAAGCCTTTTAATTACTCCTAAACCTAAATTTAATTATAACTCATTTGAAAGTCTTGTTCTTAATCTTCAACATCCAAAATGGAAAACATTATTAGAAAACATATATTTATTATATTCGTTGTTATTTACAGGGCTCCAGGTCCGTATTCTGAATTTTTATCAGAATTCTCAGAGTTTCTATCATGTTTAGTCCTTAAATCAGACAAAGTACTTATTGCAGGTGATTTTAATATCCATGTGGACGTTGACAATGATAGCCTCAATACTGGATTCAATCGGTTTCAGTCAGAGTATGCACAAGGCAACGCACTGTTTTAACCACACCCTCGACCTTGTGCTGGCATATGGTATTGAAATTGAGGATTTAATAATATTTCCGCAGAATTCGGTATTATCAGATCATTCTTTAATTACTTTCGAATTCTTCCTACCTGACTATATTAAATTAGATAAAAGCTTCTACACTAGATGCCTATCTGACAGTGTTATAGCTAAATTTAAGGAAGATATTCCAACAGCATTTGACTCTATGTCATACCTTAACATAACAGAGGACCTTTATGTTAACCTCAGTCCCTCCCAAATTGATACATTTGTAGACGGTGCTACGACTAGCCTACGAACGACCTTAGACTCTGTTGCTCCCCTGAAAAAGAAGATGATGAAGCAAAGGAAGTTAGCACCTTGGTATAACTCTCAAACTCGTAAATTAAAACAAATCTCGTGAAACCTCGAAAGTAAGTGGCGTTCCACAAAAGTGGAAGAATCCCGTTTGGATTGGCAAGAGAGTCTCAAAACCTATAGGAAGGCCCTAAGAAAGGCCAGATCAGACTATTACTCATCACTAATAGAAGAAAATAAGAACAACCCAAGGTTTCTTTTCAGCACTGTAGCCAGGCTGACAGATAGTCAAAGCTCTACTGAGCCATCTATTCCTGTAGCTCTGAGTAGTGATGACTTCATGAGCTTCTTTAATGATAAAATTACAACAATTAGAGATAAAATTCATCACCTTTTGCCCTCAACTTCTAACGGTTCACCTTTAAACGCAGGGTCGCTAGAAATGACGACTAGTCTCGACATATACTTTCAACAATTAATGTTAAAGATATCCTCAGCTAAGCCATCTACCTGTCTCTTGGACCCCATCCCAACGAGACTACTCAAAGAAGCGTTACCCGTGGTTAACACTTCATCACTATATATGATCAATGTGTCCTTATTAACAGGTTATGTACCGCAGTCATTTAAAATAGCTGTGATAAAACCTCTTCTGAAAAAACCCACCCTCGATCCTGAGGTCTTAGCAAACTATAGACCTATATCTAACATTCCCTTTCTATCCAAGATCCTTGAGAAGCTAGTTGCTAATCGGTTATGTGAATTTCTACATAGCAATAGTTTATTTGATGACTTTCAATCAGGATTTAGAAAGCATCATAGCACAGAGACGGCACTAGTGAAAATTACTAATGACCTTCTAACTGCTGCAGACAAAGGACTTGTCTCCATCCTTGTTTTACTTGATCTTAGTGCTGCATTTGACACTATTGACCATACAATCCTGTTACAGAGATTGAAACACTTAGTTGGCATTAAAGGAATTGCTCTAAACTGGTTTAAGTCCTATTTCTCTGATCGATCTCAATTTGTTAATGTTAATGATAAATCCTCCAAGTACACTAAAGTTAGCCATGGCGTTCTTCAAGGCTCAGTGCTTGGACCAATTCTATTCTCCTTATATATGCTTCCTCTAGGCAATATATTAGGAAACACTCAATTAACTTTCACTGTTATGCGGATGACACCCAATTATACTTGTCAATCAAACCAGACGAAACCAGTCAGCTAGCTAAACTTCAAGCGTGCATTAAAGATATAAAATCCTGGATGACCTATAATTTTCTGATGTTAAACTCTAACAAAACTGAAGTTATTGTCCTGGGCCCTAAACGAACTCTTGAGATGAGAGAAGCAAAGTGTATGCACGGTCTGCACACTCTACATTACGGCCAAGCATGCGCCCTTAAAATAGCATCTGAATAACGCGCCACTAACTTTAGACTAGGTTTTTCCTGGTCAGTGACAGAATTGTTTTCTGAAAGTGCAAAATAATACTAGGGAACGTTTGCGCCAGAACATGCCTCCTCTTTTTGTTGAACCCCCCCTGAGTCTGTGGAGGGAAACGTCCGCTGTGCGTCGTGTGCAAAATAGGAATGATACATGCGTCGGTGTACAAAGTCAATTGCGTTGGGTGCAAGATAGGGCCCATTGTGTTTTTGCTGTTAGTTCAGACAAAAGTGTTAGGGACAAATACTTTTGAAGTGTGAGAGTTCTGATGTATACAACCAGTCAAAATTTTTAGAACACCCCAATTTTTCCAGGTTTTTATTGAAATTCATGCAGTTCAATGTCTTATTGTACTCTGAAATGAAAGAATAGAACAAATGAATAATTAAAGTTTAAATCATGGAATCAATTTATAAACCAAAATGTATTCTAAATTTTTGACTCACACAAGTAGCCCCTTTTGGCAGATATAACAGCTGAACACACTAGTGGCATTCTTTGTACAAAGGAAATCAAAAATTCTTCAAAAAGTTCTTCCCAACTCTGTTGCAGAAGTTTCCATAAATGTGTGGCACTTGTATGTTGCTTTGCTTTCAGTTTTCTGTCCTGTTCATCCCAAACCAGTTCAGTGGGGTTTACGTCTGGTGACTGTGCAGGCCACTCCATGTTTTTAAGCTTACCATCTTGTTCTTTTTTGCTAAAGGTAGTTCTGGCATAGCCTGGACTTATGTTTTGGGTCATTATCTTGCTGTAGGATGAACCCCTGACCAACTAGGCGCATACCAGAGGGTAATGCATGGCACTGCAAAATGCTGTGGTAGCCGTCTTGGTTCAGGGTGCCTTTCACTCAGTACAAATCACCGACCCTGGATCCAGCAAAACCATCACGCTTCCTCCTCCATGTTTGACGGTTGATGTCACACACTGAGAAACCATCCTTTCAGGTACTCGACGGCGTACACAAATCCTGCGTGATGAACCGAAGATTTCAAATTTTGATTCATCAGTACATAACACCTTCTTCCAGTCTTCAGTAGTCCATTGGCAGTGTTTCTTGGCCCAGGCAAGCCTCTTTTTCTTATTCTGACGTCTTAGCAATGGCTTTCTTGCTGCAACTCGACCTATCAAACCTGCAGCTCGAAGTCTTCTCTTTACAGTTGAAACTGAGACTTTCTTATTACGACCACTATTAAGCCGTGCTTGAAGCTGTTGTCCTGTGAGCCACCTATCACGCAAGCTGTTGACTCTCAGAAACTTGTCTTCTGATTCTGTTGTCGCTTTGGGTCTGCCAGACCTCTTCCTGTCAGATTTTCCCCCAGTTTCTAAGTGCCTTTTGATGGTGAATGATACTGTACTCACTGACACCTTGACTTTCTTCGCAATTTCTCTGTAGGAAAGACCAACAGTCTTAAGTGTTATGATGGTCTGTCTCTCTTCCATTGTTAATTGCCTTTTTCCCGCCATTTTTATAGCACCACACTACTTTCTGCAGTAAAATACTGTTCAAATAATGCTCACGAGGGTACGGTACCACAGCGTGTTCCAACAATACTTTTATACAAACAGAGGGGGTTGTAAGTAATCCAGACAAGTTGGAACACCTGTGGGAATTGGTAGCACCAACTTTCAAAGCTTGATCAACCTCCATTGGTGCAGAACAGCTTTACATTGTTAACCCTTTTCTTGTTCCCTGAAAAAGGCCTTTTTGTAAAATTCTGAAATGTAAATTATTTTTCACTTTTGGGTACCCTTACTTTTTTTTTAACCTCAGGCAGTTCACCACTTACCTTTGTACCATTTCAAGCTATTCATTGGACTTGAACTGCTAAAATTTCAATAAAAAAACAAAAAAAATTGGGGTGTTCTAAAACTTTTGACCGGTAGTGTACATGTCTTATTCCTTTGAGAAAAGAGATATTTAGTTCCAGAAAATCTGCATCTTTGTATACTCACCAGTCTTGTTAAATCTTGCGTTAAAGACATTTACACAAACATCCTATTGGGTGAATTTTAGGTATGGACTTCTTGAAAAAGGTTAAAATGGCCGATGAAAAGGTCCATTTCATTGGTCACAAACTTTGACTTTCTGGAGCTGATTACTGATTTACTCTACGTTATGACTTACATTTGATGTGATAGCTCCCCTTAGTAATGGGTAGACTTGGTTACACATTTTTTCCTCATTAAGAAAACAATACAGTGCCTTGCAAAAGTATTCGGCCCCCTTCAACTTTGACCTTTTGCCACATTTCAGGCCTCAAACATAAAGATATAAAACTGTAATTTTTTGTGAAGAATCAACAACAAGTGGGACACAATCATGAAGTGGAACGAAATTTATTGGATATTTCAAACCTTTTAAACAAATAAAAAACTGAAATATTGGGCGTGCAAAATTATTCAGCCCCCTTAAGTTAATACTTTGTAGCGCCACCTTTTGCGATTACACAAGTTACGCTTTTGGGGTATGTCTATCAGTTTTGCACATCGAGAGACTGACATTTTTGCCCATTCCTCCTTGCAAAACAGCTCGAGCTCAGTGAGGTTGGATGGAGAGCGTTTGTGAACAGCAGTTTTCAGTTCTTTCCACAGATTCTCGATTGGATTCAGGTCTGGACTTTGACTTGGCCATTCTAACACCTGGATATGTTTATTTGTGAACCATTCCATTGTAGATTTTGCTTTATGTTTTGGATCATTGTCTTGTTGGAAGACAAATCTCAGTCCCAGTCTCAGGTCTTTTGCAGACTCCATCAGGTTTTCTTCCAGAATGGTCCTGTATTTGGCTCCATCCATCTTCCCATCAATTTTAACCATCTTCCCTGTCCCTGCTGAAGAAAAGCAGGCCCAAACCATGATGCTGCCACCACCATGTTTGACAGTGGGGATGGTGTGTTCAGGGTGATGAGCTGTGTTGCTTTTTACGCCAAACATAACGTTTTGCATTGTTGCCAAAAGTTCGATTTTGGTTTCATCTGACCACAGCACCTTCTTCCACATGTTTGGTGTGTCTCCCAGGTGGCTTTTGGCAAACTTTAAACGACACTTTTTATGGATATCTTTAAGAAATGGCTTTCTTCTTGCCACTCTTCCATAAAGGCCAGATTTGTGCAGTATACGACTGATTGTTGTCCTATGGACAGAGTCTCCCACCTCAGCTGTAGATTTCTGCAGTTCATCCAGAGTGATCATGGGCCTCTTGGCTGCATCTCTGATCAGTCTTCTCCTTGTATGAGCTGAAAGTTTAGAGGGACGGCCGGGTCTTCGTAGATTTGTAGTGGTCTGATACTCCTTCCATTTCAATATTATCGCTTGCACAGTGCTCCTTGGGATGTTTAAAGCTTGGGAAATCTTTTTGTATCCAAATCCGGCTTTAAACTTCTCCACAACAGTATCTCGGACCTGCCTGGTGTGTTACTTGTTCTTAATGAAGCTCTCTGCGCTTTACACGGACCTCTGAGACTATCACAGAGCAGGTGCATTTATACGGAGACTTGATTACACACAGCTGGATTCTATTTATCATCATTAGTCATTTAGGTCAACATTGGATCATTCAGAGATCCTCACTGAACCTCTGGAGAGATTTTGCTGCACTGAAAGTAAAGGGGCTTAATAATTTTGCACGCCCACTTTTTCAGTTTTTTATTTGTTAAAAAAGTTTGAAATAGCCAATGAATTTCGTTCCACTTCATAATTGGGACCCACTTGTTGTTGATTCTTCACAAAAAATTACAGTTTTATATCTTTATGTTTGAGGCCTGAAATGTGGCAAAAGGTCGAAACGTTCAAGGGGGCCGAATACTTTCGCAAGGCACTGTATGTACATTAAAGATAGCCAAAGGGTAAAACTAAAATTAAATTATATAAAGCAACAAAATGCGATGAAGGATATGTTGTTAAATTACCAATAGTTGTTTAACCCTGCAGCAGTGCTCTGCTACGTCCTGTGATTCCCTGCTATACCGTGCTATGTCCTGTGACACCCTGCAGTGCCCTCTATACCATGAACTACTACACCTACTATTTCTACTCACTGATCTATTATCTTTATTGTGACTATTATTATAAGTGTCTTGAGATAACTCTTGTTATGAATTGATACTATAAATAAAATTGAATTGAATTTGAGTAACCAAAGTACAAATTAACAATTTCCTGTTAACAACAGCTAACGCCACCACAGACAGGTGCCGCTGTAGGATTTCTGGTGAGCTCTAATGTCACTGTGAAATGGCCAAAACTTCATAAATTAATGGAAGAGGTTTTTGAGATTATTTAATAATAAATGTATGTTGCTTACATTGCCAAGGTTCTGTGTAGACCAAATCAACTGACTGAAATGGTTTTAGTAATAATGCATGGTAAATTTTATAAAAATAGCTATTAGATTAGATTAGATAAGATTCAACTTTATTGTCATTTAGCAGAGTACAGGTACAGAGAATATGAAATGCATTTGACATCCAACCAGAAGTGCAAAAGAAGCATTAAATACCAAAGTGCAGGTTGAGTACAGTATTATGTGCAGATTTGTAAACGATAGAGATTATTTATAGTGTATAGTTAGAAAAATTACAATAGATTACAAATTACAATATAATATAAATTCATTAGGGAGGGTTACTGTGATTAATTCTAAAAATACACATAAATATGCAGTGAATGGATAATCTGTGAATGGATTTTTTTTTTTTTAACAAACTTGAATCACTGACACAACAAAGGCTGAGACTGGCTGACTGTAAGACACTGTAGTGAATTTGGAGGAAATCACACGGCCGGTCTTACTTGTATGTAATTAAGCTCCTGACATTAAACATTAAAAATGAAACATTCCCTGATAAACTTTCTTTTTACCCACCATTGCAAAACATCACACGAGAGACTGTTTAAATGAATCCAAGATTTTGTATTCTGATCATTGTAAAGTTTTCACAGAAAGGGTAAAAAGTATTGGAAACATCAAATAATACAGCTTTGATTAATTAAATAAATAACCAAACTTTGAATAAATAAGAAGATTGGCAGTGTATTATTTTGACACATATATGTATGTATATATTTTATATACATAATGTGTTGTGGTTTCAGTATTTTGCCTTGGTTTTGTGCTATTTCTGTTGCTTCTTTTTAGTTTTCTGTGCTTCCTGTTTTTGTTGGTTATTCTGAATTGTTCGTGTTTTGGTTCATTCCTGTGTTCTCTGTTCTCCCTTGTGTTGTGTCAAGTTTCTGTGTTTAGTTGATTTCATGTTTTCTGTCTGTTTTTCCTGTTTCCTGTTTTATTTTGATAGTCTGGTTTTCTGTCTTGTCTTGTCCAGATTACTTCCTGTGTTTTCCCGCCTTTGTTGATTGTCCTGCCCCGCCCTGATGTGTTTCACCTGTTGTCTCACCTTTTTCTGATTTAATCATCACCTCATGTATTAGCCTGTGTTCCCTTTGTCTCTTGTCACATCATTTTGCGTCTGTGTCTGCTTGTGTTCTGCATGTGAGTTTGTCAGTTTATATCCTTTCCCTGTTAGTTTGTGTCTTTATCTTGTCAAGGGTTTTTGGGATCTTGTGAGTTTTTCCCTGTGGATTTTTCCAGTCTCTGTGCTGCTGCTTTTTGTTATTAAACCCTCAAGCTCAAACCTGCTGCCTGCCTGCTGCTCTCTGCATTTGGGTCCTTTAATCCCCTGCACCCATCACATGTCTACCACGGCATGTGTTATTTTCTGTCAATAAAACTGTAACTAAGTAAAATATTGTTAAAGGACAGTGCTCAGTATAGACAGATTAATGTGTATATTAATAGTGCAAGAATTTTCTGACATTCCAGAGCCTAATGTTATGCGTATTACTATTCTAGTAATGGTTCAATTAACCAAGTGCTTAAAAGTTGAATTTGACAGCAGGTTCATCCAAAGCTGTAGAAGACTTAAGACATTCAAGAATCAGCACGGATGCTGTTGTTGGCTTGACAGTAGCCATGACAACAGTACAAGGCAGGATGCGGTGACGACACTCATCTTCTGGCTTACTCCACTTGACGCTGTAAATGAGGAAAATGGAAAAAAACATTAGTTTAACAATTGGTTGTGCAACTTTGACCTTAATCTTGATCAAGTAGCACTCAATATTGGTTACAGATGCCATTCACATTGATGGCGTGGCCTTCAATGTCGAAGCCACTGACGATTGAAGCTGCGTTGATCAAAGAGTTTTATTAGGGGCAAATGGGCTTACAAAGTTAAGGTCAATGGTGTTGATGACTGATGCACTCCTGCAGAAAGAAACAAATATTTAAAATATTAGAGTCCACTATTCTTAAAGGGGTGATAGAATGATTATATAGGGTATTTCACACTGTTCCTTAAAGGGATACTGAACCGATTTAGCATTCAGCTTTGTATCAGTAGAAACCCGATAGTATTTCTGAATGACCGTGCCTCCCTCCCTCATGTCCCCCTGAGACGAGAGATTTCTGCATTTCTGCAAAGGACTACAGCCAGTAGTAGGATCTACTTCCGTATGTTTTCAACACGCCCACAGGGGGTTGGACTGCCGAGTCTGGCCGAGGTATTCCAAATGAAAACGACTGTCAGCCATCTTGAATCTTCGCTAAACAGGCTTTCGGTTTTCAGCAGAAAACATTTACAACAATTATCTGCATTCAAACTACTGGACGTGTGTACCACCGGGATACATCGGTACAGATCGGAGAATATGGAGGAAACGTTATTACAGACGCAATACTCGGCACACTACGTGAGCTTCGCCTGCACGGAGACCAGCGGTGTCGCTCAATGCCGCTAGCCGGCTAGGGGACATCCTCATCGGCTAGGTGGAAAGCTAACGCCGCTGTCCACCTGTCCCAGCCATCCTGCTTGCAAGTGTCTGCTCATTAAACAACAAGCTGGACTACATCCTCCTTCAACGAAAATCCCCAACGTGAGTTCAGTGACTGCTGTGTTTTTGTTGTTGTGGAAACATGCCTGAACAACAGTGTACCGGAACCGGGACTATCCAGCTACCAGGCTGCTCTCGCCGGCCCGTGGAGGTGGGCTGTGTTAAACGGACTGGTGTAGAAATAAAATCCAACTAGCTACTGCTAACTGCTGGTGGAGCTTGTGACTGTTAAATGCCGACCATTCTACATTACACACTAATTCACGGCTGTGTTTATGCTCGGTGTTTACAGCCCACCAAGCGCTAATGCTAGTATGCGTTAGCTGAACTTTACGGAGCCTATAAAGTGTGTGTACTAAATGTAGCCTGTTTCGTATGTCGTTTTTATATAATGCCGTTTTTATATATGTTAAATGTGTAACACCACTTGAGTCACGATGAAACGTTGTTTCGTGTATATGGTTGAAATGACAATAAAACAGGCTTGAGTTAAGTTGAATGCCTCTGTCGGTCTGTCAAGCGGTAGGCGTGGCTTTGGAGTGGACTCAAAGCAACGAAGCAGGTGCATTCTGGGATTTGGTGTTTTTCATCCATATAAGACCAAAACACATTTTCTGGCTTTTCTCGGCCTAGAAGGCACCAATTTCAATTTTTTTTTTCACATTTCTATTACATAAGTGACCCAATTTAAAGATATATTCAGCTTTCCAGCGGTGAAATATTCCTTTAATGTCTCCTAATGGGGTATGTTGCATTGGTTGGGCTGAAAATGGCCTGGTTGATATTTTATTGGCCCTTATGCATCGCTGTGTTTTGGCCCCATTTGTAATGAGCTTTTCTTCCAAATATGGTATGCTCATGAATATTTAGATGAGCTGCGCGCTGATTGGTTGAGCGATCCCCATATACACACAGAAACGAGACAGCAGGTCTAATATTCCAGACACTGCAATGTAATGTTACCAAATTCACTTCTAAGTCTTTTCTATGCGAGAAATCAACTATGTAAAGCTCAAATATGGGCCGTTTTACGAAAATTGATGGTTAATTGCAAATTTGGTAAGCTGTGTCGGACTTTAGGAGCTCCACACAGTCTGACGAGAAAGCGGCAGCTTGCTGGGCTCCACACCCAAGGCAAAGTCACCCTTTGTGGATTACTGCACTACCGGTGCTCCGCGGCCGGCCGCCGGCATAACTATATATTTACAGTTTGAATTTCATCACGGCACTTATATTACAGGTTCCCTAATGTCTTCTAAGCTAACAGATTTCAAATTAAGGCATTTTTGTGAACGGCAGGGGTCTTGTTAGGAGGAGCAGCTAGCTAGCTATGTGTCCCATTCAATAGAATGGGGAAAGATCGCGGCTAGCTAGCTACAATTTCAGCATAAGAGACTTTAGGTATAAGACATAAGTTGTACAGTAAGTACAGTAGCAAGTCATTTGTAAATGTGCTTAGAACAGAACTGATAGACACCCTTGCTGTTGTAGGTGCTGCAGTCGTAGGTGTGGCAGTTGTAGGTGCTGTGGTTGTAGCTGGAACTGGACTGAAAATATTTTAAGAATATGTAAAGTATTGTTGCCCAAGTCAAAAAAAATGTTCTTCCTTGGTTGGTATCAAAATGACTTTGGCACCAAAGAAATATTACAAATGGCTTAAAAAGAGAGAAGAGAAGAGAGAATAGCTCATCCTCCATGGTTTCAACTGTACATCACAGAAGTTGTCTTTATGAATCTTCCTGTCTATACTTCAATTTCTTGTATAACATCATATTATTACAGAATTTAATAACACAGCATTGGCAGCTCGTTAATCTAATTTTTTTCATAAAACCAAAAGGGACTTGTGTTAAATAATGATATAACATGTTCTATTGCCATGTGTCAAGGCACAAATCCTGCATAATTAGTAAAAACTGTAAAAAATGTTTTGCCTGAAATTCTTCACGTTGCAGTGGTCAAACTTGTTTCCAAATTCTTTTTTGTATATCACAGAACACTGCAAAAAGGAAACAATATTTAAAGACAATTTCAAGTACAATTTTCATAATCTTCAATTATACAGTTATGCAAATTTGACTGAAATTAATTTTCGTATTAAGAGAATTCTCTTTTAAGGTTCTACACTGACATTCAAAGACAAATGTTTAATTTGAAAGTGCATTCACCGGATTTATGACTCGTTCTTCAAGGTTTTTGAATTCACTGCTGCTGGGGTCAAGAAGGGCATCTGAGAAAGGTTCTCCTTCCAAGTCTACTGACAGGCTATACACAGGTTCAGGGGCCAAAGTAATTGGTGCAGTTATTGTAGGTTCAGCTGTTTTTAGATACAGCAGTTGTAGGCATAGCTGTTGTAGGTGCAGCAGTAGTAGGTTAAGCTGTTGTAGGTGCAGCAGTTGTAGATAGAGCAGTAGTAGGTGCAGCAGTTGTAGGTGCTGCTGTTGTAGTTGTTATGGTTGTAGGTGCTGCAGTCGTATGTGCCGCTGTCGTAGGTGCTGTAATTATATTTGCAGTTATTGTAGGTGCTGCTGTTGTCGGTGCGGCTGTAGTAGGTGTCACAGTTGTTGGTGCGGTTGTTGTAGGTGCTACTGTTGTAGTTGCTACTGATGTAGATGCAGCTGTTTTAGGTGTCAAAGTTGTTGGTGCTGTTGTTGTAGGTGCTACTGTTGTAGGTGTAGCAGTTGTAGGTGCAGCAGTCGAAAGTGCAGGTATTGTAGTTGCACCTATGGTTGGTACGGCTGTTGTAGGTGCAGCAGTTGTAGGTGCAGCAGTAGTAGGTGAAGCAATTGTAGTTGCTGCTGGTGTAGATGCAGAAGTTGTAGGTGCGGCTGTTGTAGTTGCTGTTGTAGTTGCTACTTTTGTAGGTGCAGCTGCTGTAGGTGTTGCAGTTGTAGTTGCAGCAGTTGTGGGTACTTCTGTTGTAGTTCCAGCTTTTGAAGGTGCGGCTGTTGTTGGAGCTGTTATTGTAGGTGCTACTGTTGCAGGTGCTGCAGTAGTAGGTGCGGCTGTTGTTGGTGCTGTTTGTTGAAGGTGCAGCTGTAGTAGTTGAAGCAGTTGTAGGTGCAGCTGTTGGTGCTGTTGTTGAAGGTGCTACTGTTGCAGTTGCTACTTTTGTAGGTGCTGCTGTTGTAGGTGCAGCAGTTGTATGTGCAGCTGTCTTGGGTGAAGCTGTGGTTGGTGGGGTTGTTGTAGGTGCTGGTGTGGTAGGTATGGCTGTTGTTGTAGGTGCTACTGTTGTAGGTGCTGGTATTGTAGTTGCAGCTGTTGTAGGTGCTGCAGTTGTTGGTGCGGCTGTTATTGGTGCTGTTGTAGTTGCAGGTGTTGTAGGTGCAGCAGTCATAGGTGCAGCTGTTGTAGGTGTGGCTATGTTTGGTGCCGCTGTTGTAGGTGCTGTAGTAGTAGGTGCTGCTGTTGTAGTTCCAGCTGTCATAGGTGCTGCAGTCGTAGGTGCCGTTGTTGTAGGTGCAGCTTTTGTAGATGCTGCAGTAGTAGGTGCTGCTGTTGTAGTTGCAGATGTTGTATGTGCTCCATTCGTAGATGCGGCTGTTGTTGGTGCTGTTGTAGGTGCTACTGTTGTGGGAGCAGCAGTTGTAGGTGCAGCTGTTGTAGGTGGGGCTGTTGTTTTAGCTGTTGTTGTAGGTGTTACTGCTGTAGTTGCCACTGTTGTTGTATGTGTAGCAGTTGTAGGTGGAGCTGTTGTAGTTGCAGCTGTTTTAGGTGCAGCTGTTGTAGGTGTGCTGTTGATTGTGCTGCTGTTGTAGGTGCATCAGTTGTAGGTGCTGCTGTTGTAGGTGCAGTAGTCATAGGTGCACCTGTTGTAGGGCAGCTGTGGATGGTGTGGCTGTTGTAGGTCCAGCAGTTGTAGGTGCAGCAGTAGTAGGTGCAGCAGTTGTAGGTGTGGCTGTTGTAGGTGCTGCAGTAGTATGTGCAGCAGTTGTAGGTGCTGCTGTTGTAGTTTCAGCTGTTGTGTTTGCTGCATTGTGAGGTGCGGCTGTTGTTGGTGCTGTTGTAGGTGCTACTGTTGTGGGAGCAGCAGTTGTAGGTGCAGCTGTTGAACGTGCTGCTGTTGTAGGTGTGGCTGTTACTGGTTCTGTTGATTGTAGTTGGTGCTACTGTTGTAGTTGCCGCTGTTGTAGGTGCTGCAGTAGTAGGTGCTGCTGTTGTAATTCCAGTTGTTATAGGTCCTGCAGTCGTATGTGCCGTTGTTGTAGGTGCAGCTTTTGAAGGTGCTGCAGTAGTAGGTGCTGCTGTTGTAGTTGCAGCTGTTGTAGGTGCTGTAGTTGTAGGTGCTGCTGTTGTTTTAGCTGTTGTTGTAGGTGCTACTGTTGTAGTTGCTACTGTTGTTGTAGGTGTAGCAGTTGTAGGTGTAGCAGTTGTAGGTGCAGCTGTTGTAGTTGCAGCTGTTGTAGGTGCAGCTGTTGTAGTTTTTGCTGTTGATTGTGCTGCTGTTGTAGTTGCATCAGTTGTAGGTGCTGCTGTTGTAGGTGCATTAGTCATAGGTGCACCTGTTGTAGGTGCAGCTGTGGTTGGTGCGGCTGTTGTAGGTGCAGCAGTTGTAGGTGCAGCAGTTGTAGATACAACTGTTGTAGTTCCAGCTCTTGTAGGTGCGGCTGTGGTTGGTGTGGCTGTTGAAGGTGCAGCAGTCGTAGGTGCAGCAGTTGTAGGTACTGCTGTTGTAGTTCCAGCTGTTGTAGGTGCTGCAGTTGTAGGTAAGGCTGTTGTTGGTGCTGTTTTTGTAGGTGCTACTGTTGTAGTTGCTACTTTTGTAGGTGTTGCAGTTGTAGGTGCGGCTATTGTAGGTGCAACAGTCGTAGGTGCAGAAGTTGTAGGTGCTGCTGTTGATTATGCTTGGGTTGTAGTTGCAGTTGTAGGTGCAGCAGTTGTAGGTGGTGCTGTTGTAGGTGCAGAAGATGTAGGTGCTGCTGTTGATTGTTCTGCTGTTGTAGGCGCAGATGCTGTAGGTCCAGCAGTAGTAGGTGCAGCAGTAGTAGTTGCAGCAGTTGTAGGTGCTGCTGTTGTACGTGCAGCAGTTGTAGGCGCTGCTGTTGTAGGTGCAGTATTCGCAGGTGCAACTGTTGTACGTGCGGCTGTTGTAGGAGCTTAAGTAGTAGGTGCAGCATTTGAAGGTACTGCTGTTGTAGTTCCAGCTCTTGAAGGCGCGGCTGTTGTAGGTGCGGCTGTTGTTGGTGCTGTTGTTGTAGGTGCTACTGTTGTAGTTGCTACTGTTGTACGTGATGCAGTTGTAGGTGTGGCTGTTGTTGGTACTTTTGTTGCAGGTTCTACTCTTGTAGTTGCAGCTGTTGTAGGTGCTGCAATTTTAGGTTGGCTGTTGCTGTTGTTGTTGTAGGAACTACTATTATAGTTGCTACTTTTGTAGGTTCTGCAGTTGTAGGTGCGGCTCTTGTGGGTGCTATTGTTTGAGTTGCCGCTGTTATAGATGCGGTTGTGGTTGGTGCGGCTGTTGTAGGAGCTGCAGTAGTAGGTGCAGCAGTTGAAGGTACTGCTTTTATAGTTACAGCTGTTGAAGGTGCGGCTGTTTTAGGTGTGGCTGTTTTTGGAGCTGTTATTGTAGGTGCTACTATTGTAGTTGTTACTGTAGTAGGTGCTCTTGTTATAGGTGCTGCTTTTGTACTTGCTGCTATTGTAGGGGCAATAGTTGTAGGTGCTGCTGTTGTTTGTGCTGCTGTTGTAGGTGCAGTTGTTGTAGGTCCAGCAGTAGTAGGTGCAGCAGTCATAGGTGCACCTGTTGTAGGTGCGGCTGTGGTTGGTGCGGCTGTTGTAGGTGCAGCAGTTGTAGGTGCAGCAGTTGTAGGTACTGCTGTTGTAGTTACAGCTGTTGTAGGTGCTGCTGTTGTAGGTGCAGTAGTCATAGGTGCACCTGTTGTAGGTGCGGCTGTGGTTGGTGCGGCTGTTGTAGGTGCAGCAGTTGTAGGTACTGCTGTTGTCGTTTCAGCTTTTGTAGGTGCTGCAGTTATATGTGCGGCTTTTGTTGGTGCTGTTGTTGTAGGTGCTACTGTTGTAGTTGCTACAATTGTAGGTGCTGCAGTTGTAGGTGCGGCTATTGTAGGTGCAGCAGTCGTAGGTGCGGATGTGTTTGGTGCGGCTGTTGTTGTAGGTGCTACTTTTGTAGCTGCTACTGTTGTACGTGAAGCAGTTGTAGGTGTGGCTGTAGTAGGTGCTGCTGTTGTACGTGCAGCTGCTGTACGTGCAGCTGTTGTAGGTGCGGCTGTTGTAGTTGCAACTGTTGTAGGTGTGGATTTTGTTGGTGCTGTTGTTGCAGGTGCTTCTGTTGTAGTTGCTGCTGCTGCTGCGTAGATGCAGAAGTTTTATGTGCGGCTGTTGTTGGTGATGTTGTATGTGCTACTGTTGTAGGTTTGGCTGTTGTTGGTGCTGTTGTTGCAGGTGCTACTGTTGTAGTTGCTGCTGTTGTAGTTGTACATTTTCTGATTATTGCAGTTTTGGGTGTGGCTATTGTTGGTGCTGTTGTAGTTGCTACTGTTGTAGTAGCTACTTTTTTAGGTGCTGCAATTGTAGGTACTGAAGTTGTAGGTGCTGCTGTTGATTGTGCTGCTATTTTAGCAGTTGTAGGTGCTGCTGTTGTAGGTGCAGTAGTCGTAGGTGCAGCTGTTGTAGGTGCAGCTGTGGTTGGTGCGGCTGTTGTACTACCTGCAGTAGAAGGTGCAGCAGTTGTAGGTGCTGCTGTTGCAGGTGCGACTGTTGGTGCTGTTGTTGTAGGTGCTATTGTTGTAGTTGCTTCTTTTGTAGGTGCTGCAGTTGTAGGTGCGGCTATTGTAGGTGCAGCACTCGTAGGTGCAGCTGTTGTAGTTACGGCTGTGGTTGGTGCGGCTGTTGTTGTAGGTGCTACTTTTGTAGCTGCTACTGTTGTACATGATGTAGTTGTAGGTGTGGCTGTAGTAGGTGCTGCAGTTGTAGGTGCGGCTGTTGTTGGTGCTGTTGTTGTAGGTGCTACTGTTGTGTACGTGATGCAGTTGTATGTGTGGCTGTAGTAGGTGCTGCAGTTGTAGGTGCGGCTTTTATTGGTGCTGTTGTTGTAGGTGCTACTGTTGTAGTTCCTACCTTTTGTAGGTGCTGCAGTTGTAGGTGCGGCTATTGTAGGTGCAGCAGTCGTAGGTTAAAAGAAATACACTGGTTGCCGGTTTTCTACAGGATTAATTTTAAGATACTTTTATTTGTTTTTAAAGCACTACATGGCACTGCTCCGACATATATAGCCGATCTAATCCAGGTGAATAAACCAAAAAGAGCACTTTGTTCCAAATCATTAAATCTCTTGGTAGTCCCGCGGACGTGCAGGAAAATGAGAGGGGATTGCTCTTTTGCGACATTTGAAAGCTTACTTTTTCACTCTGGCTTTTGATCATCTATGAGTGCTGTGTTAATGATGTGATAGGATTTTAGTAGTATTTACTAGTGGCAAGGTCCAGAATTTAAATGTCTTGAAGATTGTTTTATTTTTTGTACAGCACTGTGGTCAACTTTTGTTGTATTAATATGTGCTTTATAAATAAATTGAACATTGAACATTGTAGGTGCAACTGTTGTAGGTGTCTCACTTATTGGTGCTGTTGTTGTAGGTGCAGCAGTCGTAGGTGCAGGTATTGTAGGTGCACCTGTGGTTGGTGCGGCTGTTGTAGGTGCAGCGGTTGTAGATGCAGCAGTAGTAGGTGCAGCAATTGTAGTTGCTGCTGTTGTACATGCAGAAGTTGTAGGTGCGGCTGTTGTTGGTGCTGTTGTAGGTGCTACTGTTTTAGGTGTGGCTGTGGTAGGTGTGGCTGTTGTAGGTCCAGCAGTTGTAGATGCAGCAGTAGTAGGTGCAGCAGTTGTAGGTGCGGCTGTTGTAGGTGCTGCAGTAGTATGTGCAGCAGTTGTAGGTGCTGCTGTTGTAGTTTCAGCTGTTGTATGTGCGGCTGTTGTTGGTGCTGTTGTAGGTGCTACTGTTGTGGGAGCAGCAGTTGTAGGTGCAGCTGTTGTAGGTGGGACTGTTGTACGTGCTGTTGTTGTAGGTGTGGCTGTTATTGGTTCTGTTGATTGTAGTTGGTGCTACTGTTGTAGTTGCTACTGTTGTAGATGCAGCTGTTCTAGGTGCAGCAGTTGTAGGTTCTGCTGTTGTAGTTGCAGCTGTTGTAGGTGCAGCAGTCGTAGGTGCAGCTGTTGTAGGTGTGGCTATGGTTGGTGCAGCTGTTGTAGGTGCTGCAGTAGTAGGTGCTGCTGTTGTAGTTCCAGCTGTCATAGGTGCTGTAGTTGTAGGTGCCGTTGTTGTAGGTGCTACAGTAGTAGGTGCTGCTGTTGTAGTTGCAGCTGTTGTAGGTGCTGTAGTTGTAGTTTCGGCTGTTGTATTAGCTGTTGTTGTAGTTGCTACTGTTGTTGTATGTGCAGCTGTTGTAGGTGTAGCAGTTGTAGGTGCAGCTGTTGTAGTTGCAGCTGTTGTAATTGTAGCGGTTGTAGGTGCCGCACTTTTCGGTGCGGTTGTTGTAGGTGCAGCAGTTGTAGGTGCGGCTGTTGTTGGCGTTGTTGTTGTAGTTGCTACTGTTGTAGTTGCTACTGTTGCAAAAAAAAAATTGTTAGCAAAACAGAGCTTACCTTTTGCCTGACATAAGCTAAGTTTCCATCCACTTGTCAATCAAATTATCTGAAGTTCGGTAAAAAAACTCATGCGAATAAAGCTGGTGAAAGTGTGTTTCCATCAAACAGCTCTAAAGTGAATAAAAACCTGTGCGTAATGACGTCACATGCTGTTTTGTGATTAAATTGGTCTATCGAATTGATTTGAGACATTTTATGGTGTTTCCATTCATTTTTGCACTGAATCGCACAACATTCAAGTGAACTTTTGCGAACAAAGTTTTGCTAGACAAAAGTAGTATTTGTTGTTAATGTTCGAAGCCAAGCTAAGCTACGATGGGCTTTTGGCCAAGGATCTGATCCAGCTCATCAAAAAGGTGGAACTTGCCTTTTATTTTCCGTCCACTACCACTGAGATACAACTCTCTTTTTTGAGCCGTGTATCGCTGTTTGAGCGCCTTCCATTTACAGGACGTCCCACGGCGTCGTAAGGACATTCTAAAACGCTTAACGTGAAAAAGCTTAACGTGGTTTAATGTATGTAAACAACGATCAGTCATCACCAGATGGATCATGGTCATATCTTGTCATGAACACTTAAGCCTGTCAAAAAAACTAAATCGAAATCCAACGATTATAGAAGTTATCTCATGTTAATGTTTTCTTCATCATAGTGTCAGATAACGTCCATAGTATTTGGACATTGGGTTAGATTTGGTTTTAAGTGGTTATGATGAGCAATATAGGAGAGGATTTTTTTGGTGATGACTGATCGTTGTTTAGGTACATTAAACCATGTTAATCTTTTTCACATTAGGACTTATAAAGCCAATGAGAACCGTGGAGAGTCTACCCCCAGCCGCTCCGCTGCCCTGCTGTGAAGCAGAAATGCTTAATGTCAGATAATGTCCATAATAATTGGAGTTTGGGTTCGAGTTTTTGACAGTTTTCAGTGGTTATGAGGAGCAATATGAGAGATAAATTAGGTAATCATTTATCATTGTTTAGTAAACCAAAAAGCTTTTTCCTCGCCTAGGGCGCAATGATGAAGAAAACATTAACGTGAGATAACTTCTATAATTGTTGGATTTCGATTTAGTTTTTTGGACAGGCTTAAGTGTTTATGACAAGATATGACCATGATAAATCTGGTGATGATTTATCGTTGTTTAGATACATCAAACCAAGTTAAGCTTTTTCACGTTAAGCGTTTTAGAATGTCCCTGTCGTAACCTTTGTTGGTAATTTCCTTCGCGAGCTCCTGATAAATTATGGCGTTTCTTAGATTTTTGCTATCTAAAATAGCCGTTATATTTGTCTGGTAAATTAAATTAAAAAAGTATCTTGTCTCTTCGTTTGTCCGCTTACATCTGTTTTTGTTGACTGCTGTCATGTGTGCAAACAGAGAGGAAATACTGGGCGTAAATAAACTGAAACTTCTTCTTCTTTGTTTTATTGTGGGTCGCAACCATAAAATGACCTAAAACTTAATCGCAATTCATTATTTATTCGGCAAATAACGTTTCCATCAGCGTTTATCGCATAAGCTGTAAATCGATCAAGAGAAAATCCGATGAGACCGAACGTATTTTCTTTGAGTCAATATTCATGAAATTCAGTCGGATTTTACTGTTTCCATAAGGCATTTTTCATTCGATATCACTTAATTCGGATAAAAACGTGTGGATGGAAACATAGCTAGTGACAACTAAATCATTTAAAGGTGATAATATCACCTTTAAATAATTTAGGTGTCTGTGTTTCTATAACAAATATTTCATGTGGTTTGCACAAGAACTGCCCCTTAACCTTCAAACAGTTTGTCGCTAACCCCCTTTAATTTACTGTTTTCGGTCAAATTTGACCGGACAGTTTTAACTGCTCTTATTTGAACATAAATGCCAATAAAATGACAAAGTATTTTTTATTTAACATTTATTGTAAGAGAACCTTATTAGAACATTAACATCTACAACTTGTGTCTGTGTGTGGGTGTGTGCGTTTCTGTGTGTGTGTGTGTGTGTGTGTGTGTGTTTGTGTGTGCATGCGTGCATTTGTGTGTGAACACTGGTGGTCCACATGCACAAGTGGCAATATGACAACATGAACTGTGTGTGTGAGAGAGTGTGTGTGTGTGAGTGTACATGTGTGTGTATGTGGGTGTGTGTGTGGGTGTGTGTGTTTCTGTGTGTGCAACATTGGTGGTTTACATGCACAAGTGGCAACATCACAACATGAACTGTCAACATGAAGTGTGTGTGTGAGAGTGTGTGTGAGTGGGTGTACATGTGTGTGTGTATGTGTGTCTGTTTCTGTGTCTGTGTGCGTGCATGCATGTGTGTGCGAATATTGGTGGTTCACATGCACAAATGGCAAATTGCAGTCATGGTGCAGTGTCCCTTGCAAATGGAAGCTTTGCACATGTGAATGGGTACACAAGCACAGGAAAGCTGTAGGAGTGTGTGTATGGAACTGTCTTATCTCCTGGATGAAAATTATACTCTTTCCCATTCATTTCCTATGGCCATTTTTGACCGTAAACATAAGACGCGTGACTAAGTTGAATAAATTTCTCAAAATTCAACGAAAGTAGTCACAATGAATGTTACGTGTTCAAATGCTTTTTGTGAAGGATATCATAAAGTGTTGAGGCAATCTGATGAAAAATGCCATATTTATGGTACAGGGAATGTGTAAATCTGTCATTTTTGACCGGAACAGTGTTAGAAGGTTAAGTATGTGTTACATTAAGCTACACATTTTCTGTTATTTCCTATCAAGACACTACAAAAGCAATCCATTAAACATCGCTCAACTTACCTATAAGAAACAGAAACATTGATATGATCTTTCCGCCATCTTGTCTTCTTTTGAATCTATGAAATTAAACAATATAGAGACTTATTAATAGAAGCAACATGTGGAAAGCTTTTTTGCTACAGTAACTACTTACTGGACTTACTTTTTAATAGTGCACACAGTACTCAATCTCCAAATGACAGTAGCCATTATAGCAGTTTGTTTAGCCTTTATAACTCATGGCACAGAAAAACATCAAAAGGGAAATTGTTTAATGCAAACAATTATAATACAGTATCTGTTTACCTAATTATTTCTATCCTGAACTGTATACTGTAGATATTCATACTTTGAAACTGTGACAAAATGAATCTTACAATTTTGTGTAACTAATTGTTTCCGTATACTTTACCACATTTTCATTATTGTAATAAGCTGTTTTGAAAAAATACAACAATCACAATAACCACTTTGAAGTTGATGAAAATTAAGAAAATGTGGAGGTTCTGTCAATTTAAATCTTTTTATTTACCCTTTATTCATACAGGTAATCTCATTGAGACACATGGTCTCATTCTCAAGAAAGATAATTAACACTGGTTCTGCTATAATATCTACAGCCAGGATTTAAAAACACTGCAAATAATTCACACATAATTCAAGTTCTGATGACCCCTTTCCTCCCACAACACCTCCTTTTCAGTCTGCTAAAGCCAATTCAAAAGTTTAAAAAAATGCAAAAACAAACCACGTTGAGTCTTCAGAATTGAATGCTAAAACTAAAACCTTGCCTGACAAATTGGACTGATATAATTGTTTTCTTCGAACTTGACCCTGAACTTTCATTATCATGGAGAGTGACAAAAAGAGATCACGACAAGATACCAATTCTGTATCACATTTTTCTTTTTAAGAGATTGTTATACTTGTTTTTATCTAAATTAAAAAATAACATTCTGGTGTGTTTGGACATGAAACAGTGTATTTTTTACAATGCTGCAAAAAGAAAGCTTACATGTGCAATGATAATGAGATGGGAGAAAAAAAATGTATTGTTCTTTTAATTGGGGGAATAAAATGAAATATCAGCTAAAGAGAACCCACTGAAGCAGAATGTCACAACGTATTACAGAAAAGTTTTATAACTTCATTTGAGAATCACTTATTATCACATTAAATATTTGATAATAAGTTATGACATATCATGAACATTTCCTAACATTAGGACATAGGAGATTAATAGAATGTATAATACATTCTATTAATCTCCTATGTCCTAATTTTAAGATACAAGATTTACAATATCACAGATAACCTTGTATCTTATTTTACAGTCAATATCTATTATTATATTGGAACAGATATTGGAACAATAGGCTAATGACGTCACTCATAGGTGAAACATTTTTCAGAAATGTTGTTAAAACTTAACGATGAACTAAACCAAATATCCCACTTTTAGTTTATAAGTAAGAGACATCTCCTGATAGCATTACATATAGACTTAAAAATGTACTTACCCACAATGAAAAGATTTAAGACCAAACATTATATGTTCCCCCTTTCTATCTGCTTTTAAACTTTTCAGAAATGTTGTTACACCTTAACGAAGAACAAAACCAAGTATCCAGGTAAAGAATCTCAGCTGTCAATCTGTTAGTTTCTTTGATCATTATCATGGCATTCTCCCTTTTTTTGTCCTGCTGCCTTCCACCTACTCAAACTAGTTTGACCAGTGTGACAGTCAGTAAGGATGAAATAATAAATATAGATAATAAATATAGATTTCTATTGTCGTGGTAATGGTGCAGGAAGTAATGCAAGAAAAAAAGAATTAGATTTATTCATACTGAACTAATATTATACTGTATATGATATTGGGAGTTTTCAGACTTATAAGAACGGTGAAAGTAGAAAACAATAATATTTATATGGACACATATGACATTTGTTGAATACTCCTCAGTAGTAGGCTATATAAGAACAAATATTAATTATATGTTAAATTAACACAACCTGGACTCAGATTGTAATGGTTCAGTAGTTTGATTTGGTTATGTCTAGCCTTAAGCGCCCTCTTGTGGCGAGGACCGTGTTTGGTAACTTCCGTTTTATCTGCGTGGGGTTGAGTTCATTGTAAAGTGTCATGGCTGAAGAGCGGCTCGCTTGGTGAAGTCGTGGCCCGCATAAGGCTGTAAGATACTATTATTTGTCATGTAAATATGATGGTTAGTAGGTTTAACATGTTTGACAGTAAATTCATTTAGCTAAAAATGCAAATGTGCTATAAACGAAACGTAAAGTGCTGGTGTAATCCGTGATGAAAAGTGATTGTGCAATACATGGGCAGTAGTTAGCGCCGTATGCTAGCGATCTTTTGTTATGTTAATTAGGCTAATTTGGACTCCGTGATTTCGAGCTATTTCCTAAAACAAAGAATATAATTATCAAATGTGCATGAAAATGTAACGTTTTAATGCTCAATGTGTTGATTTAATGTTTCAATTAAGTGCTTTATTTAGGCAGTAAATACTGTTCAGTCAGCTATGTACCTTGAATAATATGTACAATTCTAATTGCTGTATTTTTTTTGTGTTTACAGTTTTACAATGTTAAAGATCAATGAGAAAAGATTCATGAGATTAAAAGCCATGAATCAACATCTCGCCTGTTCACTGTGTGTCTAGCTGGATAGGGAAGTGACACGTCTAGCGAGAACAGAACACAGATAAGTGGCATAAAATGGATGGATGGAATAACCAATATCAAATGCTGAATTTATAAAATGTTCAAGTTTGAAGCTTTTGCTTAAAATGTAGCTCAGCGCAAATTCTTTCAGGAATACCTAACAAGTAATCAGTTCCTCCTAAAGCGAATAAGCGCTGGAGGCGTTCCAATCCAATCAGGAACGGCCAAGGATCCCATAGGCCAATTACAGCGTTACACCACTGTTTTAAGAAGCTGCTTCTCTCCCTGTACTATCAGCTGTCATTTCAGGAAGACGTCGTCCCTCCTCCTCCCCTTCCGCCTCCCGTCCTAGGGGTTTCTCCTGCTGTCGCTCCGATGCCTTCTCGGTCTGGTTTTCCGTCTTTCTCCGCCACCACCGGTGTCTGGATTCCATCGGGGGGTTACATCTTGGTTTCCTACCCCTACATTAAATGTATTAATATATTAAATGTATTAATAACGATGGAGTTCAATCTCCAATACACTGTACACTACATGCTGTTGTACATTAAAACCTTTTGCATTTCTGCAAACAAGTCTCTCCTGATTGAATTGGCACTTGCCCATAATGAATCAGTCAGCTTGTCTACTGTAGCTAGCTGTATCAACAGTGTTTGCTCCAGGTCTGATGATTCTGACTGACAATTCACAAAAAAGGATTAAACTGCTTCCTGAATGCACAAATCACAACAAAATCCCACTTTTAGTTTTATAAGTAAGAGGCATCTCCTGATAGCCTTACATACAGACTTAAAAATGTACTTACCCCAAATGAAAAGATTTAAGATGAAATGTTATATATTCCCCCTTTCTATCTGCTTTCAATGTTTTAAACGTTCTCCTTCTGTAACAGTACACATCTATTAGGGCCTTTATATTGGAATAGAAGAAAGGCTAGTGATAGCTTAGTGATGAAAACTAAATCTTGAGATATAGAATTTCAGCAGTCAATTTGTCAATTTTGTCTCAGTATAGGCCTATAATGGCACACTGCCTTCTTGTTAATTTTATTTGACAGTCAATTTCTATTATTATATTGGAACAGATATTGGAACAGTGTAGGCTATTGACGTCACTCATAGGTGAAACATTTTTCAGAAATGTTGTTACACCTTAACGATAAACAAAACCAAATATCCAGAAATTCACAGAAATATACAGAAATTCAGCTGTCAATCTGTCAGTTTCTTTGATCATTATCATGGCATACTCCCTTCTTTTGTCAGATAAACATAAAAGTTGTATTTACTCATATTCTTGCATGTATTATTCTTGTCATTTAATGACATCAATATGATCCAATATGAAACCACTATATTTAATAAATGGTGACTGTGAAAGCTGGTATGGGTCTGGCTCCTAGCTACATGACAGAGATGTTGTTTCCGTATGAGCCTTAGATCCTCGGGCAGGGCCCCTTTAGCCCTTCCAATGTCGAGGCTTAAATCTAAGGGTGACCATGCTTTTGCCATCAGGGCCCCTAGAATTTGAAATGACCTGCCCAAGGAGATATGCTCGCAGGATTGGTGGACTTTTTTAAATCACTTCTGAAAACTCATTTTCATAGACTTGCTTTCATGTGATGTCTCTTTTTGCTCTCCTTTTAATCCCTTTTTATTGTCTCATTTTATTGTTACTTTTGATCTGTATCAGTTATTGCTATTGATCTCTATTCTAGTGTATGCTTTTTTGTCTCATTACCTTGTTTTGTACTTTTTGGCCACACTGTTTAGCTTTCTTACTGACCTCTTTTGCCTTGCTTGTCTGTCAAAGCAAATTGTAAACTTTGTTTTTAAAGGTGCTATATAAGTTATTATTATTATTGTTTACTTGTATTTTTCCTCCACATTCCATTTTATATTTAACAATAGCAGCACATAGAGTAAAGACAAACTGTAGCTGCTTTTACAGGGTTTCTGCGAGTTCACCAAGTTGGATGTAAGACTTCTTAAACACCTTGGTAATACCACAATATATTTTAATAACTTTTTCATCAAATAATTTTTGAAGACCAGTGAGGGCAATAGGGCCTAATTTATGTTGTTATTAGCCTATATCACATTTGTTGAGTACTCCTCAGTTGTAGGCTTTATATAAACCATTCTTAATTATATAATTAATTAATTAAATGAACACAACCTGGACTCGGATAAGTGGCATAAAATGGATGGAATAACCAATGTCAAATGATGAATTTATAAAAGTTTCAAGTTTGAAGCTTTTGCTTAAATTATCACTTGTCCATAATGAGTCATTCAGTTTATCTACTGTATCTACTTGTATCAATCGTGTTTGCTCCAGGTCTGATGATGCTGGTTGAAACTTCACAAAAAACATTAAACTGTTTCCTGAATGCACAAATCACTGTCGCAACAATCCCACTTTTAGTTTATAGTTGAGAGACATCTCCTGATAGCATTACATATAGACTTAAAAATGAAACATTATATATCCCCCCTTTCTATCTGCTTTCAATGTTTTAACCTTTTTCAATGTCTTTTAATTCAGTCCAGTTTACATCGGTGGTTCACCTTCTGTGACACTCCACATCTATTAGGGCCTTTATACTGGAACAGAAGAAAGGCTAATGATGTGACTCATAGGTGACAGTCAGAAATGTTGTTACACAATAGCAATGAACAAAACCAAATCACAGCATACTGAATTTTAGCAATGTCTAAGTTTCTTGGCGCAGTATACCTTTACTGGCAAACTCCCTTCTTGTGTCCTGTGAGACCGGTTGCTGGTGCATTCCACCTATGTGAATGTTGAAAGAGGTTTGACTAGTGTGACAGTAAGTTATGAAAAACAAATAAATATAGATTTCCAATGAAAAGATAAAGAAGCAAGAAAAGAAAGCGTGGCCGGGTTTGCCACGGAGTCCGGCCGGGCACAGCCCAAAAAAGCTACGTGGCACCTATTTCTCCAGCCCATGGGCCCACCACCTGTGGGAGGAACTGCTGGGGTTGGGTGCGCTGCCACATGGGTGGCAGTGAATGTGAGGGGCTTCGACGGACAAGACCCGGGCAGCAAATGCTGGCTCTGGGGACGTGGAATGTCACCTCTCTGTGGGGGAAGGAGCCGGAACTGGTGCGGGAGGTGGAGTGCTACCGGTTAGATCTGGTCTCGGTTCTGGAACCATACTCCTGGATAGGGGTTGGACTCTTTTCTTCTCTGGAGTTGCCCAGCGTGTGAGGCGCTGGGCGAGTGTGGGGATACTAACAAGCCCCCTGCTGAGTGCCGCTATGTTGGAGTTTACCCCGGTGGACGAGAGGGTCACCTTCCTATGCCTGCGGGTTGTGGGGGGGAAAACTCTGACTGTTGTTTGTGCATATGCACCAAACAAAAGTTCGGCGTATTCAGCCTTCTTGGAGACCTTGAGTGGAGTCCTGCATGGGGCTCCAGTGGGGGACTCTATAGTTCTGCTGGGGGACTTCAATGCGCACGTGGGCAATGATGGAGACACATGGAGAGGCGTGATTGGGAGGAACGGCTTCCCAATTCTAAACCAGAGTGGTTGTTTGTTGTTGGACTTCTGTGCTAGTCATGGATTGTCTATAACGAACACCATGTTCGAACATAGGGATGCTCATAAGTGTACTTGGTACCAGAGCACCCTAGGCCAAAGGTCAATGATCGATTTTATAATCATTTCATCTGATCTGAGGCCGTATGTTTTGGACACTTGGGTGAAGAGAGGGACGGAGCTGTCAACCGATCACCATCTGGTGGTGAGTTGGGTCAGTGGGTGGGGGAAGACTCTGAACAGAACTGGTAAGCCCAAACGGGTAGTGCGGGTAAATTGGGAATGTCTGGAGGAGGCCCCTGTCCAACAGACTTTCAACTCACACCTCCGGCGGAGCTTTTCGTGCATCCCTGTGGAGGCTGGGGGCATTGAACCTGAGTGGACAATGTTCAAAGTTTCCATTGCTGAAGCTGCGGCGAGGAGCTGTGGTCTTAGGGTCTTAGGTGCACTGTAAAAACGAGAACTTGAAATTGCTCATCTTGCTTTGATTTTCAATTAAACAGAACAAAAAACACATAATTGCATTATAAACTTTGTTAAAGTAGTTACTTCAACTCACTGTATTAAGTTTATTGTGATAAGTTGGTCTCACTTCAAAATGTATGGGGGCGCCACTTTGAAATTGTAGTTAGACTCAAATTGAGGCCAGGTCAATTACTCTTTTCATGCTCCACGCTAAAACAGGGTTTCCTGGGCAGTTCTGCGAGGGTTTTCAGTTGCCTACCTTTTGGCCGCTCTATGCCTTGAACTCCGATTTGCGTACTGCAGTCAGGTGGTTCATTGGCTGGTCAATTCCCATGATGCAAGGCAGTAAATGGTTGTGTCAAACTTTGCTGAAAAGTTTGCAGTTTGTTCAAAATACAAATCTAACTTTATGAATTCCGTTTATTAAACGTGTCTGCTTAGAATGTAATGTTTTGTTGCCTGGTAATTGTCATTGTTGTGCTGGTTTACATTTGTAACCATGAGGTAAGTGACTGTTACGTTTGATAAGAAGAGTTGGCGTTTTGCAGTGTTAGACTTTGAGCAGTAATAGGCTTCTTTCAGCCAGTATTCTGCGGCGCGTCACTTCACTTCACTAGTGGCCCTTTTATGTCAAGTGATGCAAGATCAGCAGCTTTAGATGGGCCCCTATTTTGCACGGGGGCTTTTTAGAAGTCGAGAACTTAGTTTTTACACACAAAAGTTGATTATCTGAACAAAAGATAATTAGTTGACATGACTGTTTTTGTTATTTAGTATGTGAAACTTAAGATTTTAAGTTTTATATCTATGAGATAAATTATTTAACAAAACATTATTGTTGCACAGCATATGAAAGTTAATTATTTGAACAAACATTATTAGTTGGCTGACTATTTTTAAAGTGGGAGTTTGGTTGGCCTCAAAACTCAAAAATTAGTGCAGTAAGTTGCCTTGAATTTGGTTTTCACAACATTTTCGTTTTACAGTGTGCCTCAAGGCGGCAACCCACGACACGTGGTGGACACCGGTGGTCAGGGAAGCGTCGACTGAAGGAGTCTTTCCGGGATATGTTATCCCAGAGCCTCGGAGGCAGTTGCAGGGTACTGAAGTGATCTAACTCAGGAGGTAATATGGCGGTGGAAGAACTCCTGAATCTGACTAATAAGCCCTCTATGTTAGAGGCAGAGCGGGAGGATGATGGGGGATTGTTGTCAATTTCCCAGGCGGAAGTCACTGATGTAGTCAAACAACTCCACAGTGGCAAAGCCCCGGGGATTGATGAGATCCATACAGAAATGCTCAAGGCTCTGGGTGTGGAGGGGCTGTCTTGGTTGACACGCCTCTTCAACATTGCGTGGAAGTCTGGGACAGTGCCAAAGGAGTGGCAGAGCGGGATGGTGGTTCCCCTTTTCAAAAAGGGGGACAAGTCAAGTCAAGTCAATTTATTTGTATAGCACATTTAAACGAACAACTGTTGACCCAAAGTGCTTTACAGGTAAAACAGGGAAGGCAGAGACAATATGCCTTAAAAATACATAATCGCATGTGCGAGGCACCATGAATACAAATAGGCAAAGAAAGAATTAACAATGCAACATAGAATAAAATAACAAAGGAACAATGTTTGTAAAAAAAAAAAAAAAAAAGAAACAGGAATCAAGGAGAGTTAAAAGCAAGAGAGTAAAAATGCGTCTTCAGATTTGATTTAAAACTAGCAATTGTATTACATGATTTGATATGGGGTGGGAGGGAATTCCAGAGTTTGGGGGCTACTACAGAGAAGGCTCGGTCCCCTTTGGTTTTTAGGCGTGTCCGGGGGATGACGAGGAGTTGTTGGGTTGTGGACCTGAGTGCCCTGGTAGCAGAGTAAGTAGACAGCAGATCGGAAATATATGGAGGCGCTTGACCATGGAGTGCTTTAAAAACAAAAAGTAAAACTTTAAAATCGATTCTGAATTTCACTGGTAACCAATGAAGCTCAGCTAAAACGGGAGTTATGTGGTCATACTTTTTGGTGCCAGAGAGGAGTCTTGCAGCAGCATTCTGGACTAATTGGAGTCTGTTCAGATTATGTTGGGTTAGGCCTGTGTATAGTGAGTTACAGTAATCTAGGCGTGAAGTAATAAAGGCATGAGTGATTGTCTCAAGATCCTTCTTCGATAAAAAGTATTTCAGTTTTGCTACTGTTCTAAGCTGGTAAAAACTACCTTTAACAACAGAGCTGACCTGTTTGTCAAAATTAAGAGAGCAGTCAAAGAGAACACCTAAGTTTCTGACCTCGCACTGTAAATTTGATGACCAAGGGCCAAGGGCATTGCTCAGGTTTTTTGTAGAGCTGGGGGATCCACATAAAATCATCTCAGTTTTCTTGTCATTTAACTGGAGAAAATTTGCTGCCATCCAGGATTTAATGTCCTCCATACAGCTAAACATTTTATTAATTGATGAAGTGCAACCAGGGGAAATGGGTAAATAGAGTTGTGTATCGTCAGCGTAGCAATGATAATTTAGGTTGTGCTTTTCAATGATCGAACCAAGGGGCAGCATGTATAGGGAGAATAACATGGGGCCAAGAACTGATCCTTGGGGGACACCAAATTTAATACCCACTGGAGAGGAGGATGTAGTACCCAGTTTTACAGAGAAAGTTCAATCTGTCAGGTATGATTTTAACCAGCTTAAGACAGAGCCCTGTAATCCAACTACATTTTCCAGGCGGTCAATAAGAATGCCATGATCAATGGTGTCGAAAGCAGCGCTGAGGTCTAGGAGAATAAGCAAAGCACATGATCCAGAGTCAGTGGTAAGTAGGATGCCATTATACACTTTTAGTAGGGCAGATTCCGTGCTGTGGATGGCTCTGAAGCCAGATTGGAATTTATTCAATATATTAAAACTATTAAGGAAAGAAAAAATCTTCTGTGCAACTACTTTTTCCAAAATTTTAGAAATAAAAGATAATTTAGAGATGGGTCTATAGTTGCTAAGGTCATTTGGGTCATAATTGGGTATTTTCAGCAGTGGTTGCACCACTGCATGCTTGAAACCAGAAGGGACGACACCAGTGTACAGGGAGCAGTTTACTATAGCCAACACAATTGGACTATCTGATCCAAAGTGTCAGTACAGGATAGGTTAAAAATAGAGACTAGCTCATCAATATTAGTGAATGGAGACAAGTCAGCAGTGAGGGAAAGGGGAAGAGCAAGCCTAAAAGAGTCAGAAAAATTAGAGGCTGTAGTTGAGTTAATGGAGCGGGCTAAAACATGAGAGGGGGAAGGGGCAGAGGGAGGGCAATGCCCGGAGAGTTCAAACTCAATCAGAAAGTGATCAGAGATGGCAGCATTAGTGATTTCAAATGTATCAATTGATATCCCTGATGACAGGACAAGGTCCAGTGTGTGGCCCTTGACATGAGTGGGACCACATACGGATTGAGTGAGGTTAAAAGAGTCAAGTATTGTTAAAAATTCATTCACCATTGGTTTAGTTGGGCAGCAGACATGAATGTTGAAGTCACCAAGAATTAGCATCTTATCAGAGTGAATGGCCATAGACGACAGGAGGTCAGAGAAATCATGTATGAAACAGCTTGTAGCTTTAGGGAGTCTGTACACCAGTGCACATAACAGGGGGGTTTGGAAACAGTTGACAAGTAAGAACAGTTGAACTTCAAAAGAAGTGAAGTTTTTTACAGGAATGATTTTGCAGTTGAATACGTTCTTAAAAATTGTAGCTAGGCCACCACCACGACCTGAGATCCTTGGGGAATTTAGGAAACCCCACTGGGGAGGACATAAAGTCATAAATAATAAGCCAGGTTTCTGTAACAAAAAGAAAGTCCAGCTCATGAGATGTGATGACGTCATTTAGGATAAATGTCTTATTGGCTACAGAACGGGCATTAATAAGAGCAAATTTAACAGCTGAAGTTTGAACTGATGTAGTGGAGACATGTCCCTCAAAAAGAAGTGAACGGAGACACGCCAAATCCACTCCGCCACGGGGGACAACAGCAGAGATGGGACGATGACCAAAGTGAACAGGAATCCGAGTCACTGGAGGTTTGGGAGCAGACGAGGAGAGCAAGAGAAGATTACGGTAGTCAGCGCTTCCATCTGTGTAAAGCCTAGACGAGGAGCCAGCGGGCCGCATAGAGACGACTGTGGGGATGGTGCCATCAGAGTTACCAGGATGTGTATGAAAATTGCGCCGGCTTCCTCGATGCACATAACGAGGTCGCTGGCGAGAGATGCCGAGGGCGGTACACAGCTTGTACACCTTAGTGGGCAGATGGAGGGGCGGCGACATTAAGTCGCGGAGTTCTTTGGCGGAGTACGATAAGGCCATACTCCGATGAGATGCAAAAAGAAAGTCACTGATAAAAATAGTAAAAATCCACAATAGCCATGAAACGGCAAGGATCGGAGATGGACGCATTTTAATTCACCATAAATCTCGGGCCACTCCGAGACTCACTACAAGAGGGGACAAGAGGGTGTGTGCCAATTACAGGTGTATCACACTTCTTAGCCTCCCTGGTAAAGTCTACTCCAAGGTGCTGGAAAGGAGGGTTCGGCCGATAATCGAAACTCAGATTGAAGAGGAACAATGTGGATTCCGTCCTGGTTGTGGAACAATGGACCAGATCTTCACTCTCGCAAGGATCCTGCAGGGAGCCTGGGAGTATGCCCATCCGGTCTACGTGTGTTTCGTGGATTTGGAGAAGGCGTATGACCGGGTCCCCCGGGAGATACTGTGGGAGGTGCTGCGGGAGTATGGGGTGAGGGGGTCTCTTCTCAGGGCCATCCAATCTCTGTACGACCAAAGTGAGAGCTGTGTCCGGGTTCTCGGCAGTAAGTCGGACTCATTTCAGGTGAGGGTTGGCCTCCGCCAGGGCTGCACTTTGTCACCAATCCTGTTTGTAATATTTATGGACAGGATATCAAGGTGTAGTCGGGGTGGGGAGGGGTTGCAGTTCGGTGGGCTGGGGATCTCATCGCTGCTCTTTGCAGATGATGTGGTCCTGATGGCACCATCGGCCTGTGACCTACAGCACTCACTGGATCGGTTCGCCACCGAGCGTGAAGTGGCTGGAATGAGGATCAGCACCTCTAAATCTGAGGCCATGGTTCTCAGCAGGAAACCGATGAAGTGCCTACTCCAGGTAGGGAATGAGTCCTTACCCCAAGTGAAGGAGTTAAAATACCTTGGGGTCTTGTTCGCGAGTGAGGGGACAATGGATCGGGAGATTGGTCGGAGAATCGGCACAGCGGGTGCGGTATTACATTCAAATTATCGCACTGTTGTGACGAAAAGAGAGCTGAGCCAGAAGGCAAAGCTCTCGATCTACCGGTCAGTTTTCTTTCCTACCCTCAAAGAAAAGCAATCTGAAGTTGTCTGACAAACCAGTTCTACCTGCTATAAGCACACCTCATAGCAGTGACGAACAACGGGAAGGAATCTGTAAAGCAATAGCTGCTGTATGCATGTGATAAGTCAAATTCATCAAAGTGATCACAATGCAAGATTTTCTGAAAATTAAGCCTGTTTGGATGAGTATGACTTGATTTCAGTTGGTAAAAAATGACAAAAAAAACAAGTAGGTATTGTTCTGAGGAAGCTGTAACCATTCCTCACTGCTGAAAATAGTTCAGTTTGCTGGACACATGTTCTGATGGTAGCTGATAGTAGTGAGCAGAAAGAGATGCATTCTATTTTTACTTTATTTACCAAGTTTTTGTTGAGAAAGATGTGCTCCCTTTTCTAATACCCTGCATACACTCACATGGGTAGCATTCACTCCTGCAAGATGCCTATTGCAAGCACAGTCTGATCTGTTGGCAACTGAGCAGCTCTACTGCAGCAGATTGTTGTTAATATAAGATGACACATAAATAGGATTAAAAATAATAAACAATAAAAAAGGCAGTGGCAAAAAGAAGCTTTAGGCAAAAATCAAACTGACACTTAACACAAAGAGGGAGTGTTCAAACTTGAAAAACGAGTGGTCACACATTTTCCGAAAAGGCAAATCTCAGTATGTTAGTCTTTACCACCTGACGATACAACATTTCGTCACTTGTGTATGCACATTACTTCCACATTACTTTTTATCATTTAATCCACCATGAAGGAGACATGTCACTTAGTCACAGTCTGATCTCTTGCCTACTAAGCAGCTCTACTGGAGAAAATTATTTGTAGAAGGCTACTTAATTAATTTAGATCTTTTATCTGTGCAACGCAGGAGGCAATAAGGCTAGAAGATTCTTTCTATACAAGTAATAAAGATTAGCCAAAGTTCAATCATGAAGCCGCTAGTTAACAAGTCTCCTCCAGGATAAAAACAGCCAGCAGGCAAGCTAAATTTGTGGCAGCGGCAGGGAGCTCTGAAGTAGTGACATTTTGCGGTAACTGTACGAGCTGCCATGGCCACAATTAGTCATTTTATTAGAGCACACACTAGAGTCATCGTGTGATAGCCTTATAGCGTCACCGTTTCATTCTCTGATACACAAGAGATGGCAGCAGCAGTTCTCTGTATTTTAACAGAAGTGCGTGTGTGTGTGTGTGTGTGTGTGTGTGTGTGTTGTCTGCTTTCTGCCTCTCAACCAGCAGCCCACATAAAAGAACGTGTCACTTCTTTGGGAAATAAGCTTAGGTTATGTGTAGTCTGTGGTGTAGGTTGGTGGTCTATACAAATTGATTTCTTAATAAAGGACATCCTTATATTTTGAGAAAATCTGAAACATGCTGCACCTTTGCAAATCCCTTTCTGATTCAAAGCCTACCAGCCCACTGCTGCATAAATCTGATAGTCAGCTCAGGTTGCAGTTATAGGCTACAATTAAACTGTTTATCTGGTTTGATATCTTGTTATCTTGTCTCTTTTTGTAAATCATGATATTGAATTCTGCTATAGTGCAAAGATGCCACGTAAAGACAGAATAAGGAGGCAGAACTGACATGTTCATACATACTTATTATTATAACTTTCTATATATACTGTAGTTGGGATATTGTATGTAAGATTATATTTAGCTTGGACAACGGTTGCATTTTTGCGATATATTTGTGGCTCCATATTTCATTTTGAGGTGTACAGCATTGTGGATTTAGTATTATGTAAAACTGTAAAATATACAGTTTTTAAAATAAAGATGACATATATTGTTAACAAAAATTGTTCCATGTGCCCTTTTTTGAATTTGAGCCCCTGCCCCTCAAAAGGTCTCTGCACGGCCCTGCACTACACATAGGCCTGGAATACACAGACACACACATGCTCAGGTCATTTGGTGGTGGTGGTTTGGTGCCTTGCTCAAGAGCACTTTGGCAGTGCCCAGGAGGTGAACTGGCATCTCTCCAGGTACCAGTCCACCTCTGTACCTCGGTCTGTACAGGGATTGAACCAGTGACCCTCCGGTTCTGGACCCAATTCCCTACGGACTGAGCAACTGCGTAATTTGTTGCTGTCATTTTTTTTTTTGTTTAAAGATTATTTTTTTGGCTTTTCCGCCTTTAATTGATAGGACAACTAGGTGAGAAAGGGGAGAGAGAGGTGGAAGACATGCAGGAAATCATCACAGGTCGGACTCAAACCCTGGTCTGTCAGGTAGAGAGGACGGTGAAGTAGTGGTGTTTTCAGCGGTTGATGCCATAATTTTACACTAAGAAAGTGTGTCTGTCAGTCGGGTAGAGTGGACGGCGAGTAGTAGTTGTTGCATTAAATTTAAGCGGAGATAAGGTGCTTGTCAGTCGGGTACAGAGCTCCGCGTGAGCATGGGCTTTTATGATTGTTAACATAGCCAGCATCTAACTTAGCTACTCTGCTGATCAACATTGTTGGATGCTGTGTTCTCAACATGGCAACCACTGTAAACTTTGAGTCTGGGGAGGAGGGGGCTGGGGAGATGACTCTCTCCAATATTTCGAATTTGGACTGCAGTAACTATTTTAAATGCTAGCTGTTAGTATAACATATTGGACCCTGGTTGGACCTTATATTTTATATTAATAGCAATTCCCAACACGGATGTCTCGATGCTGTTTCAAAACCTTTACAATGCTAGGAATAACATTCTGGTGAGGAAATAGTGAATCCCTTGCCTGTTTATTTTGTTGGTCTAAGTAAAAAATAAAAAATTAAACCTAATTAAAACCTCCCATGTGTGATTTTTGACTGCAGAATTCCCCCAGGTTGCTAAAACTCATATTTCTGATAATCTCACTTGGTCTGTTATGGCTAATGTTAGCAAAGCTTGATAGGCCTACTGCTGTATCGAGTCAGCTTTTTGGGTTTATGACCTATATCTACTTGCGCTACTGCTACATTATTCTTTAGCATGATGTCACATAGACTCGCTTCAAGGTGGTGCTGTAACACAAATTTGTGACATTACACCTTTGACTGTTGTATTGAATCTCTTTAGGAAATTTTGGTTCCTTTTTTTTTCTTTTCGAAAATTAGTTGTAAAATGTTTTTTTGATTTTTTTAAGGTTGTTTTGTGGGTGGAAGGAACAGTTACAGTTTAGTATGTGGTTAAGAGTTTTTGAGCAGGTGTAGTCACTGTTTAAAAATAACAGTTAAGATTGTAAGGACTTAAGATGTGGTACACCATAATTCTAACCCAACATCTTTGTTTTCTTACTAAAAATATGTGTCTTGCTAAGACTTAGCTCATGAACTACCTTACAAGCATTTCAATCAGGAGAGACTTGTTTGCAGATATGCAAAGGTTAATTGTACATAAGCATAATACAATGTACAGTCTTTGGAGCTTAGACTCCATCGTTATAAAATAATTTTTAAAGGGGTAAGGAAGACAATCCCCCTGATGGAGTCTAGACACTGGAGGTGGCGGCGAAGGAGCCAGAAGACCAGATTGAAAGAGTCAACGGAGCGTCCAGCAGGAGGAAGACCCAGGGTGCCACTGAGTGACGATGACTGGAGGTGGAAGGGGAGGTGGAGGGTTACACACTTTGCCTGAAATGACAGCTGACAGCAGCAGAGAGAGAAACATATTAAGCAGGGTTGTAATGCTGTGATTGGCCCTTGGAATTTGTGGCTGATTCTGTTTGGTTTAACAGGAAGGTGAACGCCTCCAACAGCTGATTCCATTTAGAAAGAGAGCAGTGATTAAGTGTTAGGTCTTCCTGAAAGAATTTACGCTGAGCTATATTCACAAATTCGTATGTAATCTGCACCTTTATTTCTCACAAGAAGTGGCTTCTTTTTCAACTTTGTCTTTGTCAACATGCCCTGATAAATCTTCTCTTTACCCAAATGAACTGCAAAACATCACACGAGACAATTTATTTTCTTCTTTCTATTCTCATCCTTGTAAAGTTTATAAAGAATTGTACAAACTACAAGAAATCTCATAGAATGCTATGCATGATTACATAAATACACTTTGTATAAATAAGAACATTGACAGTTCATTGTTTTGTGTATATATATATATATATATATATATATATATATATATATATATACCATGATGATAATACTTGTACTTGTTTAGTTTTTGCAGTGACTAAACAGGACAGCATTCGTAACTGCCCCTATCAAAACAGTGGTGTAGATTTGGGTACAGGTGATAAGTTCCCTTAGTCCCCTTAGTGTGACTGAATATTACAATATTTTTATCATCTTATCATTATATCATTAACCAGTATGCCGAGTTGCCAGATTTGAGTGTTTTCTGCAAAAAAAGTGGGCAGTTTTTTGAAAAGAGTGAAGGCGCGAGATATGGGGGATCCACACTCTAGTAGCCCATAGCCTAGTAGGTGGCGTTGATGCTACTTAAACACTAGTTGCCACCCAACATTAAAAAAGAAGATGATGATATGGGGGATATCTGACCCGTGAATCTGATCTGGCAACTCCCAATCTGTAGCTACTTACTATTTTTGATTAGCCGAAGCAACGTTTCTGGAATTTAGCAACGGCTGCAATATTAAAAGAAGTTGTTGGTATTGGACATTTAAATGATTCGAACATCACTAAATTACAATAATTTCAGCAGGGAAACATAACTTACATTGCCGAGTGACTGATCCTCCATTTTTTGCACCTCTTACTGTTGTGAAAGCATGTTATACATTTTAGGTGAAGTAATAATTATGTCTGAAACACACTTTTAGATTTGTGAAAGCTTTATTATATTCATGAGAAAGCAATAAATCTTTACTAACTCATCCCAGAGAGGCAAAGGATTCTTAAAAACACAGTTTCAGATTTGTAAAAGCTTTGTTAAAATGCAATAGAGGGAGATTTTGGTGATTTGTTCACATGTAAACCACATTGAACAAGGGTCAGATTCGAAACCACTATACCTAAATCAGGTCTGCATTATACCAGAGAGACTAAAGATCAGGGCTGGACTGGGACAAAAAATTGGCCCGGGCATTTTTGGCCCAGGCGGCCCACACCCACCGTGATTGGTCAGACACATTCCCTGCAGACAGTCCTCTTAAAATATGCATGCATTCTATGATAACAATGATTGCCTAGTGTTCTGTGTTCATGTGATCGTTTTGGATCCTTCAAGAGGGGTCTCAAGACTTATCTGTTGATCTTACACTTAAATAATTAATTAATTCTTAGAGTTATGATTTGTATATTTATGGTATTTTTATTATTTTTTATTATTGATATTTGATATTGTATTGCCATTATTGTTATTATTACTATTTTGCTTAATATTGGCTAAGCAACTTTAAAAACAGTTTACTGTTAATTTTAACTATTGTAAGATTTATATTTTGTCGCTTTGGACACAAGTGTCTGCTAAATACCATAACCACAACCATAACCCTTCCCAAAAGCTACAATAAAGCGGAGTGTAGTATATGCCCTGGAAAAGAGCACCAATACAAGAGAAGCTAATTAAACATTTCAAGGAACACTGATGCTTGTATCAACACTGATTTTATAGAAGACACAGACTTTTCAGCTACCCAAAAGGCTAACCGCTAGCATTTTCAATGTAAGCTTAGCAGTTAGGTTACCTGACAGCCACTAACTTTAATGTTACAGCCAAACTGCTTGTTGTCGTTATGACGTGACACACACGCACATGCATGCGCCAAACGCACACACACACACACACACACACACACACACACACACACACACACACACACACACACACACACACACACACACACACACACACACACACACACACAGCCTCCCTCCCTTCCTGAGAGTGCCTGTTAATTTGTCTACTCCTTACCACATCGTCATCTACTCTCTCTTCCATCTTTTCCTCACTCGCTCCCATGGCCCTGTCATGGTCACTCTCCTCCTTCTTTCTGCTTCTCTGTATAGCCAGCCACCTCTCCTCCTCCTCAGCTTCAGGTAATGCTGATGTTGAAGCAGTTACTACAGCCCCAAACATGTCAGAAGTGTTGGCACATTTTGAGGAATCCGCCTGTAGATTGTTAATCCTCTTCTCCTGTAATTTCTGTGCACCTCCCTTGCGCTTTGGTGGTCGTTTGTCATTTTAACGTGGATGCTAAACTTCCAGCATAACATATTTACATAACATAATTACAGCTCGTGTCTCAGGGACGGGAGGCGTGGCCATAGTGGGATTCATAAATTTGCGGCCCGGAGTCGGAAGGGGGTTCCTGGATTTGATTGGGTCAGGCCAGTGCCAATAAAGAAAATTAACCAATGGGCCGCTGTGAGTTCTTTATGGGCCGGCCCGGCAAAAAAATAAAAAAGGCCTATTTATATCGGCGATTCTGCCCAAAAGTGCGTCGGCCTACCGGGAAAATGCCCGGTATGCCTGATGGCCAGTCCAGCCCTGCTAAAGATCCTAAAAAACAAAACAGTTTCAGGTTTGTGATGCCTTTATTGTAGGTTTATTCAGGAACACTCTTGTCATAGATTTAACCATTTATTGCAACAAATGGAAATACAGTTATGCTTGGCGCTGATGGCTCCGCTCTTATTAATGCTCCCTGGATCAGCCAAGCACCATGCTAAGCTGAAATAGGGAGCACCATGCAGAAACCCCCCTGGGTAAAAAAAAGAGTGAGTCAAAAGAAAGACATTGAAAAACTATTTAAACTGTGAGTCATGTTAGGCCTCTGAACTAGGAAGGTGGAGGCTGAGGCTGGGGTGGTGGAGGCAAAATGTGCCAGCAGCATCAGTGAAGCAGGGATCAGTGAGGAGGGAGTCACGTTTAAAGGACCACCTTGATGTGACAATGGCTGTGATTGGTGTGTGTCTGATAGGAATGATAATTCAAACAGCGGGCGTATGATATCCGTGTCCTGCATGAACTAGTCTATATCCTTCGTGTTCCACTTCCGGGATTGCTCTGGTGCTGCAGGAAATTCCGCCGGATGCATGTATTTTCCATTTCCTTCCGCTTTCTTTGTGGTGGAATTGGACTTTGGTTAACCGCTCCTCAGATCTCTGCAGGGTAAATCCAGACAGCTAGCTAGATTATCTGTCCAATCTGATTTTTCTCTCGCACGACTATTTAGCAAGCTGTAGCTACTTACTCTGTGTGGCGTTTAGCACTGCCCATGACGATTCTGATTGGTTTAAAGAAATAACAGAGCACGTTTTCCTCCCATCCCCGAATGCTATGTGGAGTACCCAGACCCTCCTTCAGGGTGCTTTGGAGGAGGGTCTGGCATAGCGAGACTATGCATGAACGAACGCTAGGCATAATTTGTGAAAATAGCAGTTCTACAGATTTAATGTATTGCCTCAACACAGTCTTTGCTATTTGAAATTTAATGTCGAAGTCCACATCTTTCCATTTCATAACGTATTGCCATGACAATCTCTTCCTTTTTACTTAAAAACAAAGCAGCATCTTTCTTTGTACCTTTTGAGAAACAATCAAAACATCTTCACAGATTGGCCAATTGCTTAATTTACACTTCACATTCTTCTTTCAAAAAGTTGTTCTCTCATCTTTCCTCTAACCGGCTACAGTCAACCTCTCTCACTATTTCTGCCAATGTCATTGTTCTCACCTTGCCCAAAGCCTTTACTGTGGCCTGTGTTTGAAGGTCCATGATTTAGGCATTGGTGTGCTTGTTCTTCATTTGATCCATAGATTAAGACATTTTTATGAAAGGTTTCCTGTCAATAAGTCCACACAATTATCAACATTTGATTGTTAAATCATGTAATTAATCTCATTATATGTCTGCTAACATCTGTCATCATTTATGACCCTTTTCCTCTCCTGCCCACCAGTTGTCCTCATTGTGTTCCTACCTTCAGTCACCTCACGCCTGCCTGCAGTCATGATCCTCATTACCAAATTATTCAAAAAGTTTATACTGTAGACCTGCACAGTAGCCTAGTCAATTGCCACACTGTTTATTGTGTCTCATAGTCATAGCATTGCAGTCTAAATCGGCCTGCCTGCAATCGTGATTTTGAACAATGTTAGTGTTTCTTGCATTTTCCTGCCGTCTTAACATTTTACCTGGTTAACCTCTTGGTGTCCTGTGTTATGCCTGCTAACACAACACAGTCTCACTCCCTACTCGTCAAATGTATGATGCATGGTCAAGAACCATGGCGTCAAGTTTCAACGAAAGAGGTGTACCCTTGACGTTATTTTTCAATGAGGGGGTCCGTCAGACAGACATTCATGTTATTCGCTCACCGTCAAATACCGACGAAAGAAAAAACGAAATCTGTGACAGTTATTATTGGTATTTTTATCCCAATAACCGCTGTTTTAATCAACATTATTTACGAGATATCATCATGGTTTATATGTATTTCTTTTAATGTAATTATTTCGGTCTATTTTGGCCAAGGAAGCTGGGTTGCTTTTTTGTTTATTTATATTTTTTAAACTGTAACGCTACATCTATCAACATTTATTTAGATGTTATCATGGTATTAATTTCTTTATTTTAATAATATTATTTTGGTCGTATTACCGGTGAAATATTACAGTATATGCTGTAATACAGAACATAAGATATGACCCGAGCTGGACGCATTCAAAGCCGATATCCCCCAATGCAATGCGGCCATTCATTTCAAAGAATCGGGCAGCGATCAGCGGGTATTTAACGCCAGGATCGCTTCAATATACATATATACAGTCAGTGATTGTGTCACCAGCAACAACATGTTGCTCAGTTTTGTTCCAGTAAGTTATGAACCATAATAACGTTTAAACGAATCCGTGGAAAACTCCGGAAGTGACGTAGTACGTCCCCTCAGCGGATAAGAAGATAAAAATATATAATATTCGTAATATCGATGTTTTTTTCTAACGTTGCATTTGAGGAGTTACACAATAAAGACAGCAATAATAATAAAATACAGTTTCATGTGTTTGTCTCATGTAATGTGTGCTCGGCCGGCCGGCGGACAGCTGCAATCTGAAATGGAATCAAGTCATTTCACGGCGGGCAGCAGAAACAGGAGCCGAACGAGTCCCCCCACCCACCCCGGAAGAACTACAAGTGCTCAATGGGAGTTGTAGTTTTAAAGTATATTGTTATATTTCTCATAATTAGAAGTTGGCAGTGTATAATTTTGGATACACCCTGGGGTTTTTTGGGATGGAGAACACACTGGTGTAATCAGATTTTAAAAATCGAATCGTTAAATAGGTGAAAATAGCTTATTACCATATTTGACAGTGCTTACAGTGGGTAAACTTTGGTGACCATATCGACTTCACAGCTGAGGTCCAGAGCTTTCTAGGACAGCTGGTCTTATGTGTGTAGCACCTTCTGTTGCTAAATGACAAGCCTTCAAACATGTGCTGGGTTCAAGGTTCAGAGGTCAATATTTCAAAGCAGGAGTAATGTATCCTCTTCATACTGACATATGTTACTGTCCAGGTTGAGACTTTTCCAACGATGTGATTGCTATAGTCCTATGACAACGTTTTAATTTTTACACATAATGGAGACCACTTTGCAGGCGATACTTTATTGTCCATAGAGGGATATGCCTTCAGTTCAAATGCTTCACAAATAACACTTGACATATTGTTTTATCGTACAGCTGACATATTACAATAAAAAACATGAACAAAGTGATATGTAGGCTGGACTGAAGCACATGCAGCAACAATCTATTGCTCATCTTTCACAAACAGTGACAAGAGCAACACACAACACATGCTTCATCATGAAGCTATTGCACACCCGCAATCTCAAGCAACATTATTTAAAGTTAAATTGAAAAAAAAGTTTAATTGAGGTAGGTCCAAATTAGGCCTATAGTTTAGAAATGTTAAGTTTACCCATATCTTCTGCCAGAGGATAGCTCATACTTGGGGGGGTGGTGGCTCAGCTTCTTTTCTTAGACATGAGTAGGGGGGGCGCCAAGGAAAAAAGGTTGAGAACCACTGCTCTGACCCATGTCATGACCCTTTTCTCAGCTAAGGTAGAAGTGTGCCAAAAATGCCAAAACACATGTTGTATATGTACACATACCCAAACAAAGCTACATACATCTTACTCTGTGAATCTGCTTATCCTTTTAATTTCCTGGAAATGCTTCCTAAAACTAGTCCCTTCTTAATTTTGAATATAGTCTCAGTAAAGGCTATAGGTTAGGATGGCTACAAGCTGTAACCACGGTGATTGATATGAGGATCATATTCTGAATATAATAATTAATATGTTAGGCCTACCATAAATTGATATTTCAAAAAAAGTCATTTATTTAAAACAACTAATAATGCAGTGTGATTTTAAATCAAACTAAGTTCCACACATAAATATACTCATGTTTTTCCCCTTTAGTCTTTGCTATTAATATTCATCAACTGCAAAATTAGAAAATTGCTTTTTTAAATAACTATGCATAGAAAATAAAATAAAAAATGCTTCTCTTTGTTTATAGTTTATTGTTTTTCACAACAGTACAAGTCAAAACAAATGCAAATTAGTCAAACAAGCCATTAGGCTGTATTTCTAAACAGTCAACTGTAGGTTTTTTTATATAGTAGGCGCTATATATAAGGCAAATCAAAGTGCTAAACATCAAACACCATTTTTTCATTATTAGTATTTTATTGTGTAAATTCTCACATACAACGTGCAACATTCTTTCACAGATGAGGTGTGGAATTACTACGTCACTTCTGCGGATTTGTTTAAACTTTATTATGGTTATTCTGGGGACAATAAAGTATTGCCTGCAAAGTGGTCTCCATTATGTGTAAAAATTTAAACGTTTTCACATCGTTGGAAAGGTCTCAACCTGGACAGTAACATATGTCAGTATGAAGAGAATACATTACTCCTGCTTTGATATATTGACCTCTGAACCTTGAACCCAGCACATGTTTGAAGGCTTGTCATTTAGCAACAGAAGGTGCTACACACATAAGACCAGCTGTCCTAGAAAGCTCTGGACCTCAGCTGTCACACAGATATGGTCACCAAAGTTTACCCACTGTAAGCACTGTCAAATATGGTAATAAGCTATTTTTACCTATTTAACGATTCGATTTATTTAAAATCTGATGACACCAGTGTGTTCTCCATCCCAAACAACCCCAGGGTGTATCCAAAATTCTACACTGCCAACTTCTAATTATGAGAAATATAACAATATACTTTAAAACTAAAACTCCCACCACAGAAGCTGTTACAAAGCTTGAGCACTTGTAGTTCTTCCCGGGGTGGGTGGGGGGACTCGTTTGGCTCCTGTTTCTGCTGCCCGCCGTGAAATGGCTTAATTCCATTTCAGATTGCAGCTGTCCGCCGGCCGGCCGAGCACACATTACATGAGACAAAAACATGAAACTGTACTTTATTATTATTGCTGTCTTTATTGTGTAACTCCTCAAATGCAACATTAGAAAAAAAACATAAATATTACGAATATTATATATTTTTATCTTCATATCTGCTGAGCGGGACGTACTACGTCACTTTCACGGATTCGTTTAAACGTGGCCGGCCGGCCGAGCACACATTACATGAGACAAATTCATGAAACTGTATTTTATTATTATTCCTGTCTTTATTGTGTAACTCCTTAAATGCAACGTTAGAATAGAATTAGAATTATATATTTTTATCTTCTTATCCGCTGAGCGGGATGTACTATGTCACTTCCGGAGTTTTCCGCGGATTCGTTTAAACGTTATTATGGTTCATAACTTACTGGAACAAAACTGAGCAACGTGTTGTTGCTGGTGACACAATAACTGACTGTATATATGTATATTGAAGCGATCCTGGCGTTAAATACCCGCTGATCGCTGCCCGATTCTTTGAAATGAATGGCCGCATTGCATTGGGTGTATCGGCTTTGAATGCATCCAGCTCGGGTCATATCTTATGTTCTGTATTACAGCATATACTGTAATATTTCACCGGTAATACGACCAAAATAATATTATTAAAATAAAGAAATTAATACCATGATAACATCTAAATAAATGTTGATAGATGTAGCGTTACAGTTTAAAAAATATAAATAAACAAAAAAGCAACCCAGCTTCCCTGGCCAAAATAGACCGAAATAATAACTTTAAAAGAAATACATATAAACCATGATGATATCTCGTGAATAATGTTGATTAAAACAGCGGTTATTGGGCTATTATTATATGTGGTCTACATGTGAAAAAAATCGGTCAAATCTCCCTTTATTGCATTCTTATAAATATAATAAAGCTTTCATAAATCTAAATTGTGTTTCAGCCATCAGTAATACTTTTCCTAAAATGTGTAACACACTTTCACAACAGTAAGAGGTACAAAAAAAACAGAGGATCAGTCACTCAGCAGTGTAAGTTATGTTTCCCTGTTGAATCGGACGCTATAAATTGGAAGCAAACTTCAGCTATAAGTTTCCCTTAAATTTCCCCTTAACTGCCGAATCGGAAGCTGCGAATTGGAAGCCAACTTCGCCAACTTTTTCATGTCTAAGTTCATATCAACCATCAACGTCAACAAAGGGGCCCATCAAACAGAGAAGATGTAAAGATGAACCAAAGTCTTACAAATTAACAATTTCCTGTTAGCAGCAGGTGGAGCTGTGTCGCCATCATAAACCAACGTATTACCTGCAGGAAACCTAGGCAGAATCTAAAAAGTTTATCAGAGCTGTGCGGTCTCAGGTAAGGTCTTACAGGGGCTCATTGATTAGTAGTCTCCATATCTTCTCCGAACTTCTCCCACACTAGCTGCTTTGCCTCTTTCATAGCAGAGGCTGCAGCCCTTCGGGCCCTTCGGTACCCTGCAACTGCCTCCGGAGTCCTCTGAGATAAGATATCCCGGAAAGACTCCGTCAGTCGGATGGTTTCCTTGACAGCTGGTGTTTTTGAGGGTTACTGCCCCTTAACCCTAACTGACACAACAACGACTGAGACCAGCTGACTGTAAGACACTATTGTGAAATTGGAGGAAATACATATCTAAACATCACTGGTGCATTTTAATTAAGCTCTGACATTAAACATTAAAAATAAAACATTCCCTGATACACTTTCTTTTTACCCACAATTGGAAAACATCACACCAGAGACGGTTTAAATTAATCCAAGATTTTATATTGTGATCATTGTAAAGTGTTCACAGAAATTGTACAAGCTATTGGAAATATCACAGAATACAGCATAAATAAATATACTTTGAAGAAACAGAATTTACTGTGTATTATTTTGGCACATACAGTATATCACACACACACACAGACACAGATCTTTTTTTATGTATATATACATACATAATGTATACCATGGCATGTACACCATGACTTTTGATCAAACTTCATTCAGAACATAATGAAAGTAATTTCATGGTGTTACCTTCTGTCAAGAAAACTGAAACTAAGTTAAATATTGATTATAGGACAGTGCTCAGTAAAGACTAAAGAATTTATTTGTATATTAATAGTGCAATTATTTTCTGACATTCCAGAGCCTAATGTTATATTATATGGTTTACTATTCTAGTAATGGTTCCATTGACCAGGTGCTTAAAAGTTGAATTTGACAGCAGGTTCATCCAAAGCTGTAAAAGACTTCAGACATTCAAGAATTTTTGATGTTTACTGACAACAAAGTCCATTTTCATGCCAGTGATGGCAGTCATGTTTATCAGTACGTATGCTATTGTTGGCTTGACAGTAGCCATGACAACAGTACAAGGCAGGATGCGGTGACGAGACTCATCTTCTGACTTACTCCACTTGACACTGTAAATGAGGAAAATGGAAACGAAACATTAGTTTAACAATCAGTTGTGCAACTTTGACCTAAATCTTGATCAAGTATCACTCAATATTGCTTACAGATGCCGTTCACGTTGATGGAGCTGCCTTCAATGTCGAAGCCACTGACGCTTGAAGCTGCGTTGATCAAAGTGCTTGCAATCTGAGTGTTATTAGGGGCAAATGGGCTTACAAAGTTAAGGTCAATGGTGTTGATGACTGATCCACTCCTGCAGAAAGATAAACAAAAATATTATTTAAAATATGAGATAAAGTCCACTATTCTTAAATTGTAACAAGATACATCTTAACAAATTACCTGAATGAAACCACTTCCAAGGTCTTGAAGGAGGAAGGGAATGTCCTAAGAAAAATAGGTTCAAGCTGCATAAAGAGAAAAGAAGTTGGATTTAAAAACTTTATACTCTTGCATTGGAACCTTGAAATGTGTGTAAGAGATAAGTTGTACAGTGAGCTGGAGCGAGGTGTAGTTTAATCTGTTTTAACATATTCCCCTTGATGCCTCTGTTGGATATTTGAATAAGTGACCTTTTTATATGTAGACTGCTGAGTGAGTGTTCTTACCTGTCCCTTTATCATTGCAGCTCGATTTTTAAAAGCTGTAGATGATGGATTTAGCAAGTCATTTGTAAATGTGCTTTGAACAGATCTGAAAGACACCCTTGCTGTTGTAGGTGCTGCAGTTGTAGGTGCAGCAGTGATAGGTGCTGCTGTTGTAGGTGAAGCAGTAGTTGATATGCCAGTTGTTAGTGAGGTAGATGTAGCTGTTGCAGTTGTAGGTGCAGCAGTTGTAGGTGCTGTGGTTGTAGCTGGAACTGGACCTTCTGTAAAAACAAATATTTTAAGAATATGTAAATAAGTATTGTTGCCCAAGTAAAATGTTCTTCCTTGTTTGGTATCAAAATGACTTTGGCGCCAGTTTCACAGATTTATAAGAACCATTATTAAAAGGCTTAAAAACTACAATTATATGTATATGTACAATTGTATACACAAGGTAGCATAGAGAATAGCTCATCCTCTGTGGTTTGAACTATAAAACACGGAAGTTGTCTTTATGAATCTTTCTGTCTATACTTCAATTTCTTGTGTAACAACCTAATATTATTGCCGAATTTAATAACAAAGCATTAGCAGCTCGTTAATCTAAATGTTTTACATAATGATAGCGAAACATTTGTTTACTTACCTAGTACTTTGATTGAGGCTGGATTTATGCTCACATTGAAAGTATTGTTTGGATTAGTCACAGCTTTTACTAAGACTTCAGCAATGACATTATTCTGTGGGAGATCTGCAATAGGAGTAGTCCTATTGAACACAACCTCAATAGCTGCTTCAGTACCAGTCGCTCGTGTTGGAGGTAAGGCACTATATTATCAAACCAAAAGGGACGTGTGTTAAACAATGACATAACATGCTTTGTGTCAAGAACAAAATCCTGCATATTTAGTAAAAAATGTGAAAAATATTTTACCTGAACTTTTTCACGTTGCAGTGGCCAAACTTGTTTCCAAATTCTTTTTTGTATATCGCAGAACACTGCAAAAAGGATACAATATTTAAAGACCTTAAGTCATATTCAAGTACAGTTTTCATAATATTCAATTACACAATTATGCAAATTTGACTGAAATTAATTTTCTTATTAAGAGATTTGTCTTTTGACATTCAATGCCAAATAATTAATTTGAAAGTGCACTCGTCTCAAGAGATTTGTCATTTAAGGTAAAACAATGACATTCAATGCCAAATAATTCATTTGAAAGTGCACTCACCGTATTTATGACTCGTTCTTCAAGGTTTATGTATTCCCTGCTGCTCGGGTCAGTAAGGGCATTTGAGAAAGGTTCTCCTCCCAAGTCTAGTGAGAGGCTGTAAACAGGTTCAAGGGCCAAAGTGATGGGTGCGGCTGTTGAAGATGCGCCTGTTGTAGAAGAAGTTGTTTTAGGTGCAGTTGTCATAGGTGCTGCTGTTGTACGTGCAGAAGTTGTAGCTGCTGCTGTTGTAGGTGCTGCAGTATTAGGTACAGCAGTTGTTGGGGCAGCTGTTGTTGTTGCTGCTTCTGTGGTTGTTGTTGGAGCAGCTGTCGTTGCTACAGCTGTGGTTGTCGTTGCTGCTTCTGTGGTTGTTGTTGCTCCAGCCGTTGTTGTTGTTGGGGCAGCTGTGGTTGTCGTTGCTGCTTCTGTGGTTGTTGTTGGGGCAGCTGTGGTTGTCGTTGCTGCTTCTGTGGTTGTAGTTGGAGCAGGTGTGGTTGTTGTTGCTGCAGCTGTGGGTGTTATTGGGGAAGCTGTTGTTGTCGTTGTTGCTTTTGTGGTTGTCGTTGCTGCTTCTGTGGTTGTTGTTGGGGCAGCTGTGGTTGTTGTTGCTGCTTCTGTGGTAGTTGTTGGGGCAGCTGTGGTTGTCGTTGCTGCAGCTGTGATTGTCCCTGCTGCTTCTGTGGTTGTTGTTGGAGCAGCTGTTGTTGTCGTTGCTGCAGCTGTGGTTGTTGTTGCTGCTTCTGTGGTTGTTGTTGGAGCAGCTGTGGTTGTCGTTGCTGCTTCTGTGGTTGTTGTTGCTGCTTCTGTGGTTGTCGTTGCTGCTTCGGTGGTTGTTGTTGCTGCAGCTGTGGTTGTTGTTGGGGCAGCTGTGGTTGTCGTTGCTGCTTCTGTGGTTGTTGTTGGAGCAGCTGTGGTTGTCGTTACTGCAGATGTGGCTTGTCGTTACTTCAGCTGTGGTTGTTGGTGCTGCTTCTGTGGTAGTTGTTGGGGCAGCTGTGGTTGTCGTTGCTGCTTCTGTTGTTGTTGTTGGGGCAGCTGTGGTTGTCGTTGCTGCTTCTGTGGTTGTAGTTGGAGCAGCTGTGGTTGTCGTTGCTGCAGATGTGCTTGTCGTTACTGCTTCTGTGGTTGTTGTTGCTGCTGTGGTTGTTGTTGGGGCAGCTGTGGTTGTCGTTACTGCCTCTGTGGTTGTTGTTGCTGCTTCTGTGGTTGTTGTTGGGGCAGCTGTTGTTGTCGTTGCTGCTTCTGTGGTAGTTGTTGGGGCAGCTGTGGTTGTCGTTGCTGCTTCTGTGGTTGTTGTTGCTGCTTCTGTGGTTGTTGTGGAGCAGCTGTGGTTGTCGTTGCTGCTTCTGTGGTTGTTGTTGGAGCAGCTGTTTTAGTCATTGCTGCAGCTGTGGTTGTTGTTGCTGCTTCTGTGGTTGTCGTTGCTGCTTCGGTGGTTGTTGTTGCTGCAGCTGTGGTTGTTATTGGGGCAGCTGTGGTTGTCGTTACTGCCTCTGTAGTTGTTGGTGCCGCTTGTGTGGTTGTTGGGGCAGCTGTTGTTGTCGTTGCTGCTTCTGTGATTGTCGTTGCTGCTTCTGTGGTTGTTGGAGCAGCTGTGGTTGTCGTCGCTGCAGCTTTGGTTGTCGTTGCTGCTTCTTTGGTTGTTGTTGGGGCAGCTGTGGTTGTCGTTGCTGCTTCTGTGGTTGTTGTTGGGGAAGCTGTGGTTGTCGTTGCTGCTTCTGTTGTTGTTATTGGGGCAGCTGTGGTTGTCGTTGCTGCTTCTGTGGTTGTAGTTGGAGCAGCTGTGGTTGTCGTTGCTGCAGCTGTGCTTGTCGTTACTGCTTCTGTGGTTGTTGTTGCTGCTTCTATGGTTGTTGTTGGGGCAGCTGTGTTTGTCGTTGCTGCTTCTGTGGTTGTTGTTGGGAGCAGCTGTGGTTGTCGTTGCTGCAGCTGTGGTTGTTGTTGCTGCTTCTGTGGTTGTTGTTGGGGCAGCTGTGGTTGTCGTTGCTGCTTCTGTGGTTGTTGTTGGAGCAGCTGTGGTTGTCGTTGCTGCAGCTGTGCTTGTCGTTACTGCTTCTGTGGTTGTTGTTGCTGCTGTGGTTGTTGTTGGGGCAGCTGTGGTTGTCGTTACTGCCTCTGTGGTTGTTGATGCTGCTTGTGTGGTTGTTGTTGGGGCAGCTGTTGTTGTTGTTGCTGCTTCTGTGGTAGTTGTTGGGGCAGCTGTGGTTGTCGTTGCTGCAGATGTGCTTGTCGTTATTGCTTCTGTGGTTGTTGTTGCTGCTGTGGTTGTTGTTGGGGCAGCGGTTGTTGTCGTTGCTGCTTCTGTGGTTGTTGTTGGGGCAGCTGTGGTTCTCGTTTGCTGCTTCTGTGGTTGTTGTTGGAGCAGCTGTGGTTGTCGTTGCTGCTTCTGTGGTTGTTGTTGGGGCAGCTGTGGTTGTCGTTGCTGCTTCTGTGGTTGTTGTTGGGGCAGCTGTGGTTGTCGTTGCTTCTTCTGTGGTTGTTGTTGGGGCAGCTGTGGTTGTCGTTGCTGCTTCTGTGGTTGTTGTTGGGGCAGTTGTGGTTGTCGTTGCTTCTTCTGTGGTTGTTGTTAGGGCAGCTGTGGTTGTCGTTGCTTCTTCTGTGGTTGTTGTTGGGGCAGCTGTGGTTGTTGTTGCTGCTTCTGTTGTTGTTGTTGGGGCAGCTGTGGTTGTCGTTGCTGCTTCTGTGGTTGTCGTTGCTGCTTCTGTGGTTGTTGTTGGAGTAGCTGTGGTTGTCGTTGCTGCGTAGCGCTTCGTTGCTGCTTCTGTGGTTGTTGTTGGGGCAGCTGTCGTTGTCGTTGCTGCAGATGTGCTTGTCGTTACTGCTTCTGTGGTTGTTGTTGGGGCATCTGTGGTTGTCGTTGCTTCTTCTGTGGTTGTTGTTGGAGCAGCTGTTGTTGTCGTTGCTGCTTCTGTTGTTGTTGGGGCAGCTGTGGTTGTCGTTGCTGCTTCTGTTGTTGTAGTTAAAGCAGCTGTGGTTGTCGTTGCTGCTTCTGTGGTTGTTGTTGGGGCAGTTGTGGTTGTCGTTGCTGCTTCTGTGGTTGTTGTTGGGGCAGCTGTGGTTGTCGTTGCTGCTTCTGTTGTTGTTGTTGGGGCAGCTGTGGTTGTTGTTGCTGCTTCTGTGGTTGTTGTTGGAGCAGCTGTGATTGTCGTTACTGGAGCTGTGGTTGTTGTTGCTGCTTCTGTGGTAGTTGTTGGGGCAGCTGTGGTTGTCGTTGCTGCAGCTGTGATTGTCGTTGCTGCTTCTGTGGTTGTTGTTGGGGCAGCTGTGGTTGTCGTTGCTGCTTCTGTTGTTGTTGGGGCAGCTGTGGTTGTCGTTGCTGCTTCTGTGGTTGTTGTTGGGGCAGTTGTGGTTGTCGTTGCTTCTTCTGTGGTTGTTGTTGGGGCAGCTGTGGTTGTCGTTGCTGCTTCTGTTGTTGTTGTTGGGGCAGCTGTCGTTGTCGTTGCTGCTTCTGTGGTTGTAGTTAAAGCAGCTGTGGTTGTCGTTGCTGCAGATGTGCTTGTCGTTACTGCTTCTGTGGTTGTTGTTGGGGCAGCTGTGGTTGTCGTTGCTGCTTCTGTGGTAGTTGTTGGGGCAGCTGTGGTTGTCGTTGCTGCAGCTGTGATTGTCGTTGCTGCTTCTGTGGTTGTTGTTGGAGCAGCTGTGGTTGTCGTTGCTGCAGCTGTGGTTGTTGTTGCTGCTTCTGTGGTTGTTGTTGGAGCAGCTGTGGTTGTCGTTGCTGCTTCTGTGGTTGTTGTTGGGGCAGCTGTGGTTGTCGTTGCTGCTTCTGTGGTTGTTGTTGGGGCAGCTGTGGTTGTCGTTGCTGCTTCTGTTGTTGTTGTTGGGGCAGCTGTCGTTGTCGTTGCTGCTGTGGTTGTTGTTGCTGCTTCTGTGGTTGTTGTTGAGCAGCTGTGGTTGTCGTTGCTGCAGCTGTGGTTGTCGTTGCTGCTTCTGTGGTTGTTGTTGAGCAGCTGTGGTTGTCGTTGCTGCAGCTGTGGTTGTTGTTGCTGCTTCTGTGGTTGTTGTTGGGGCAGCTGTGGTTGTCGTTGCTGCTTCTGTGGTTGTTGTTGGGGCAGCTGTGGTTGTCGTTGCTTCTTCTGTGGTTGTTGTTGGGGCAGCTGTGGTTGTCGTTGCTGCTTCTGTTGTTGTTGTTGGGGCAGCTGTCGTTGTTGTTCTTCTGTAGTTGTCGTTGTTGCTTCTGTGTTGTTGTTGAGTAGCTGGTTGGTTGTGCTGCTCTGTGGTTGTTGTTGCTGCTTCTGTGGTTGTTGTTGGGGCAGCTGTGGTTGTCGTCTAAGCAGATGTTTGTCGTTACTGCTTCTGTGGTTGTTGTTGGGGCAGCTGTTGTTTTTTGTGTTGCTTCTTCTGTGGTTGTTGTTGAGCATTGGTGTTGTTGTTCTGCTTCTGTTGTTGTTGGGGCAGCTGTGGTTGTCGTTGCTGCTTCTGTGGTTGTAATTAAAGCAGCTGTAGTTGTCGTTGCTGCTTCTGGTTGTTGTTGTTAGGCAGCTGTGGTTGTCGTTGTTGCTCTTGTTGGTTGTTGTTTCATTGGTTGTTGCTGCTTCTGTGGTTGTTGTTGGGGCAGCTGTGGTTGTCGTTGTTTCCTTCTGTGGTTGTTGTTAGCAGCTGTGGTTTTCGTTGCTGCTTCTGTTGTTGTTGTTGGGGCAGTTTGTCGTTGTCGTTGCGCTTCCGGTGGTTGTTAAAGCAGCTGTGGTTGTCGTTGCGCAGTGTGCTTTGTCGTTTCGCTTCTGTGGTTGTTGTTGGGGCAGCTGTGGTTGTTGTTCTGCTTCTGTGGTTGTTGTTAGGCAGCTGTGGTTGTCGTTGCTGCAGCTGTGATTGTTGCTGCTTCTGTGGTTGTTGTTGGAGCAGCTGTGGTTGTCGTTGCAGCTGTGTTGTTGGTTGCTGCTTCTGGTGGTTGTTGTTGAGCAGCTTCGTATTTCGTTGCTGCTTCTGTGGTTGTTGTTACGTTTGTGGTTGTCGTTGTTGCTCGGTGGTTGTTGTTGCTGCATCTGTGGTTGTTGTTGGGGCAGCTGTATTGTCGTTGCTGCTTCTGTGGTTGTTGTTGGGCGCAGCGTGGTTGTCGTTGCTGCTTCTGTGGTTGTTGTTGAGCAGCTGGTGTTGTCGTTGCTGCTTCTGTTGGTTGTTAGCAGCTGTATTGTCGTTGCTTCTGTGGCGTAGTTAGCGCAGCTGTGGTTGTCGTTGCTGCTTCTTGTGGTTGTTGTTGGGGCAGTTGTGGTTGTCGTTGCTGCTTCTGTGGTTGTTGTTAGCAGCTGTGGTTGTTGTTGCTGCTTGCGTTGTTGTTGTTAGGCAGCTGTGGTTGTTGCGCTTCTGTGGTTGTAGTTGACAGCTGTGATTGTCGTTACTGAGCTTCGTGTTGTTGTTTGCTGCTTCTGTGGTTGTTGTTGGGGCAGCTGTGGTTGTCTGCTGCAGCTGTTGTCGTTTTGCTTCTGTGGTTGTTGTTGGGGCAGCTGTGGTTGTCGTTGTTGCTGCTGTTGTTGTTAGGCAGCTGTGGTTGTCGTTGCTGCTTCTGTGGTTGTTGTTGGCAGCTTGTGGTTTGTTGCTGCTTCTGTGGTTGTTGTTGGGGCAGCTGTGGTTGTCGTTGCTGCTTCTGTTGTTGTTGTTGGGGCAGCTGTGCGTTGTTATTGCTTCTGTGGTTGTAGTTAAAGCAGCTGTGGTTGTCGTTACTGCAGCGTGCTTGTCGTTACTGCTTCTGTGGTTGTTGTTGGGGCAGCTGTGGTTGTCGTTGCTGCTTCTGTGGTTGTTGTTAGGCAGCTGTGGTTGTCGTTGTTCAGCTGTGATTGTCGTTGCTTCTGTGGTTGTTGTTGGGCAGCTGTGGTTGTCGTTGCTGCAGCTGTGGTTGTTGTTGCTGCTTCTGTGGTTGTTGTTGAGCAGCTGTGGTTGTTGTTGCTGCTTCTGTGGTTGTTGTTGCTGCTGCTGTGGTTGTCGTTGCTGCTGCGGTGGTTGTTGTTGCTGCTGCTGTGGTTGTTGTTGGGGCAGCTGTGGTTGTTGCTGTTTTGTGGTTGTTGTTGAGCAGCTGTGGTTGTCGTTACTGGTAGCTGTGGTTGTCGTTGCTGCTTCTGTGTGTTGTTAGGGCAGCTGTGGTTGTCGTTGCTGCTTCTGTGGTTGTTGTTGGGCAGCTGTGGTTGTCGTTAGCTGCAGCTTGATTGTCGTTGTTGCTGCTTCTGTGGTTGTTGTTAGGCAGCTGTGGTTGTCGTTGCTGCTTCTGTGGTTGTTGTTGGGGCAGCTGTGGTTGTCGTTGCTTCTTCCTGTGGTTGTTGTTGGGGCAGCTGTGGTTGTTGTTGCTTCTTCTGTGGTTGTTGTTGGGGCGGCTGTGGTTGTCGTTGCTGCTTCTGTGGTTGTTGTTGGGGCAGCTGTGGTTGTCGTTTGTTTCTCTGTGGTTGTTGTTAGGGCAGCTGTGGTTGTTGTTGTTTCTTTCTGTGGTTGTTGTTGGGGCAGCTGTGGTTGTCGTTGCTGCTTCTGTTGTTGTTTTTTTAGCAGCTGTCGTTGTCGTTTTGCTGCTGTGGTTGTCGTTGCTGCTTCTGTGGTTGTTGTTGAGCAGCTGTGTTGTCGCGTACGTGTGGTTGTTGTTGCTGCTTCTGTGGTTGTTGTTAGCAGCTGTGGTTGTCGTTACTGCAGATGTGCTTGTCGTTACTGCTTCTGTGGTTGTTGTTGGGGCGCTGTAGTTGTCGTTGTTGCTTCCGTATTGTTGTTGATAGCTGGTGTTGTCGTTGCTGCTTCTGTTGTTGTTGGGGCAGCTGTGGTTGTCGTTGCTGCTTCTGTGGTTGTAGTTAAAGCAGCTGTGGTTGTCGTTGCTGCTTCTGTGGTTGTTGTTGGGGCAGTTGTGGTTGTCGTTGCTGCTTCTGTGGTTGTTGTTGGGGCAGCTGTGGTTGTCGTTGCTGCTTCTGTTGTTGTTGTTGGGGCAGCTGTGGTTGTTGTTGCTGCCGCTGTGGTTGTAGTTGGAGCAGCTGTGATTGTCGTTACTGCAGCTGTGGTTGTTGTTGCTGCTTCTGTGGTTGTTGTTGGGCAGCTGTGGTTGTCGTTGCTGCAGCTGTGGTTGTCGTTGCTGCTTCTGTGGTTGTTGTTGGGGCAGCTGTGGTTGTCGTTGCTGCTTCTGTGGTTGTTGTTAGCAGCTGTGGTTGTCGTTGCTGCTTCTGTGGTTGTTGTTGGGGCAGTTGTGGTTGTCGTTGCTGCTTCTGTGGTTGTTGTTGGGGCAGCTGTGGTTGTTGCTGCTTCTGTTGTTGTTGTTAGGGCAGCTGTCGTTAAGGTTGCTGTTCTGTGGTTGTAGTTAAAGCCAGCTGTGGTTGTCGTTGCTGCAGATGTCTTGTCGTTACTGCTTCTGTGGTTGTTGTTGGGGCAGCTGTGGTTGTCGTTCTGCTCTGTGGTTGTTGTTAGGCAGCTGTGTTGTCGTTGCTGCAGCTGGGATTGTTGTTGCTGCTTCTGTGGTTGTTGTTGAGCAGCTGTGGTTGTCGTTGCTGCGCTGTGTTGTTGTTTATTGCTTCTGTGGTTGTTGTTGAGCAGCTGTGGTTGTCGTTGCTGCTTCTGTGGTTGTTGTTAGGGCGCTGTGGTTGTTGTTCTGCTTCTGTGGTTGTTGTTAGCAGCTGTGGTTGTCGTTGCTGCTTCTTTTGTTGTTGGGGCAGCTGTCGTTGTCGTTTTGCTGCTTCTGTGGTTGTTGTTGCTGCTTCTGTGGTTGTTGTTGCTCAGCTGTGGTTGTCGTTGCTGCAGCCATGATTGTCGTTGTTTTCTGCTTCTGTGGTTGTTGTTGGGGCAGCTGTGGTTGTCGTTGCTGCAGCTGTGGTTGTTGTTGCTGCTTCTGTGGTTTTTGTTGAGCAGCTGTGGTTGTCGTTGCTGCTTCTGTGGTTGTTGTTAGGGCAGCTGTGGTTGTCGTTGCTTCTTCTGTGGTTGTTGTTGGGGCAGCTGTGGTTGTCGTTGCTGCTTCTGTGGTTGTTGTTGGGGCAGCTGTGGTTGTCGTTGCTGCTGCTGTGGTTGTCGTTGCTGCTTCTGTGGTTGTTGTTGGAGTAGCTGTGGTTGTCGTTGCTGCAGCTGTGGTTGTTGTTGCTGCTTCTGTGGTTGTTGTTGGGGCAGCTGTCGTTATCGTTCTGCAGCTGTGTTTGTTGTTACTGCTTCTGTGGTTGTTGTTAGGGCAGCTGTGGTTGTCGTTGCTTCTTCTGTGGTTGTTGTTGAGCAGCTGGCGTTGTCGTTGCTGCTTCTGTTGTTGTTAGCAGCTGTGTTGTCGTTGCTGCTTCTGTGAGTGGTTAAAGCTCTGTGGTTGTTGCTGCTTCTGTGGTTGTTGTTGGGCAGCTGTGGTTGTCGTTGCTGCTTCTGTTGTTGTTTTGGGGCAGCTGTAGTTGTCGTTGCTGCTTCTGTGGTTGTTGTTAGGGCAGTTGTGGTTGTCGTCGTTTTCTGTCGTTGTTGTTGGGGCAGCTGTGGTTGTCGTTGCTGCTTCTGTTGTTGTTGTTGGGGCAGCTGTCGTTGTCGTTGCTGCTTCTGTGGTTGTAGTTAAAGCGCTGTGGTTGTCGTTGCTGCAGCTGTGCTTGTCGTTACTGCTTCTGTGGTTGTTGTTGGGGCAGCTGTGGTTGTCGTTGTTGCTTTGTGTGTTAGCAGCTGTGGTTTGTGCTGCTGCGCTGTGTTGTGGTTAAAGCAGCTGTGGTTGTCGTTAAGCTGCTTCTGTGGTTGTTGTTGGGCAGTTGTGGTTGTCGTTAGCTTTTCTTCTGTGGTTGTTGTTGGGGCAGCTGTGGTTGTTGTTGTTGGGCAGCTGTGGTTGTTGTTGCTGCTTCTGTGGTTGTTGTTGGTGCAGCTTGTGGTTGTCGTTGTTGCTTCTGTGGTTGTTGTTAGCAGCTGTGGTTGTCGTTGTTGCTTCTGTTGTTGTTGTTGGGGCAGCTGTGGTTGTTGTGGTGCCTCTGTTGTTGTTGTTGGGGCAGCTGTCGTTGCTTGCTGCTTTTGTGAGTTGTGCGTAGCAGCTGTGTTTGTTGTTGGCTGCGCTGTGCTTGTTGTTGCTGTTTGTGGTTGTTGTTAGCGTAGTTGTCTACGCTCTGTGGTTGTTGGTTAGCAGCTGTGCTTGCTGCAGCTGTGGATTGTTGTTGCTGCTTCTGTGGTTGTTGTTGGAGCAGCTGTGGTTGTCGTTGCTGCAGCGTTGCTGCTTCTGTGGTTGTTGTTGAGCGCTTCGTGGTTGTCGTTGCTGCTTCTGTGGTTGTTGTTTTGCTTCTGTGGTTGTTGTTGCTGCCTGGTGGTTGTTGTTGCTGCAGCTGTGGTGTTGTTAACAGCGGTGTGTTTGCTGCTTCTGTGGTAGTTGTTGGGGCAGCTGTGGTTGTTGTTGCTGCTGCTGTGGTTGTTGTTGCTGCTGCTGTTGTTAGCGTTTCGTGTTGTCGCTAGTTTCTGTGGTTGTTTCGTTGTGGCAGCTGTTGTTGCGTTGCGCGCGATTGTCGTTGCTGCTTCTGTGGTTGGTTGTTGGGGCAGCTGTGTTGGTTGCTGCTTCTGTGTTGTTGTTGGGCAGCTGTGTTGTTGTTTTGCTTCTGTGGTTGTTGCGTGGCGGCTGGTTGTCGTTTGTGCTTTGGGTTGTTGGTTGTCGTGCTTGCTGCTTCTGTGGTTGTTGTTGCTGCTTCTGTGGTTGTTGTTGGAGCAGCTGTGGTTGTCGTTGCTGCATTTGTGGTTGTTGTTGGAGCAGCTGTTGTTGTCGTCGTCGCAGCAGCTGTTGTTGTCGTTGCTGCTTCTGTGGTTGTTGTTGGAGCATCTGTGGTTGTCGTTGCTGCTTCTGTGGTGGTTGTTGCTGCAGTTGTTGTTGTTGTTGGGGCAGCTGTTGTTGTCGTATCTGCTTCTATGGTAGTTGTTGGTGCATCTGTGGTTGTCATTGCTGCTTCTGTGGTGGTTGTTCCTGCAGCTGTGGTTGTCAATGCCGCTTCTGTGGTTGTTGTTGGGGCAGCTGTCGTTGTCGTTGCTTCCGCTGTGGTTGTCGTTGCTGCTTTTGTGGTTGTTGTTGGAGCAGCTGTGGTTGTTGTTGCTGCTTCTGTGGTTGTTGTTGGAGCAGCTGTGGTTGTTGCTGCTTCTGCGGTTATTGTTGGATCAGCTGTGGTTGTCGTTGCTGCTTCTGTGGTTGTTGTTGGATCAGCTGTGGTTGTCGTTGCTGCTTCTGTGGTTGTTGTCGGGGCAGCTGTAGTTTTTGATGGGGCAGCTGTGATTGTTGTTTGTGCAGCTGTAGTTGTCGTTGCTGCAATTAGTTAGCAAAGCAGAGCTTTCCTGAATCAACAAAATTACCTGTTTCTGTGTTTCTATAAAAAACTGCCCTTTAAGTTTGTGTTGTTCAAAGAAGTTATCAAAATAACTCACTCGCTTTATTCTGCCACATGAGGAACATGAGCTCAAGTATATTTTGTTTTTGTACGGTGGTTATTATTTTTTTTTCATTAAACATCGCTCAACTTACCTATAAGAAACATAAACATTGATATGATCCGCACGACAGCCATCTTGTCTTCTTTGAATCTATGAAATCAAACAATATAGAAACTTATTAATGGAAGCAATATTTGGAAAGTTTTTTCCTACATTAACTACTTTCTAGACTTACTTTTTAACATTGCACTCAATCTCCAAATTACAGTAGTCATTATAGCAGCTTATTAGCTTAGTAGCTTATTAGCCTTAACAGAATACATAAAAAGGGAAATTGTTCAATGCAAATAATTATAATACATTATCTCATTACCTAATTATATATATCCTGAACTGCATACAAGAAAGGTTACTGATAATGAGATGGGGGAAAAAATGTATTGTACTTTTAATTGGGGGGAAAGAAACAGTGAAGACCCACATCCAAAACAATGTTATAACTTCATTTGAGAATCACTTATTATCACAATAAATATTTGATAATATGTGATAATGACATAATTAACCTTTCCTTAAATTAGGAAATAGGAGATTAAAAGAATGTATCGGTATCTGTAATATTGTAAACCTTTCATCTTATTTGACAGTCACTATGTGGTGACTGTCAATTGCAATTGATTTTTATTGGAACAGATATTGGAACAGTAGACTAATGACGTCACTCATTTTTCAGAAATGTTGTTACACCTTAATGATGAACAAAACCAAATATCCAGGTACAAAATTTCAGCAATCCCACTTTTAAGTTGATAAGTAAGGGACATCTCCTGATAGCATTACATATAGATTTAAAAATGTACTCACCCCAAATGAAAAGATTTAAGATCAAACGTTATTTGTTCCCCCTTTCTATCAGCTTTAAATGTTTTAAACTTTTTCAATGTATTTTAATTCAGTCCAGTTCCCCTGTGATATTGTCAAAACGTTCACCTTCTCTGACAGTACTCATCTATTAGGGCCTTTATATGGGAAAAAGAAGCAAGATGTGACTCATAGGTGGTATTCAGAAATGTTGTGATACCTTGGTGATGAACAAAACTAAATCTCAAGATATAGAATTTCAGCAGTCAATTTGTCAGTTTTGGCTCAGTATAGACCTATAATGGAACACCCTTCTTGTTTATCTTACTTGACAGTCAATGTCTATTATTATATTGGAGCAGATATTGGAACAGAGTAGGCTATTGAGGTCACTCATAGGTGAAACATTTTTCAGAAATGTTGTTACACCTTAACGAAGACCAAAACCAAGTATCCAGGTATATAATTTCAGCTGTCAATCTGTCAGTTTCTTTGATCATTATCATGGCATACTCCCTTCTTTTGTCCTGCTGCATTCCACCTACGTGAATGTTAAAACTAGTTTGACCAGTAAGGACGAAATGATAAATATAGATTTCTAGTGTCGTGGTAATGGTGCAGGAAGTAATGCAAGAAAAATAGAATTGCATTTATTCATACTGAACTATATATAATACCAATTATCAGACTTATCACAACAGTGAAAGTTGAAAACAATAATATTTATATGGACAGATATTAAATTTGTTGAGTACTCAGCAGTAGGCAATATAAGAACAAATAATAATGATGTAATTATCTAAATTATCTCAATCTGGACTCGGATAAGCGGCATAAAATGGATGGATGGAATAACCAATGTCAAATGATGAATTGATAAAATTGTTTGCTTAAATTATTAATGTCTACTTGTATTTTTCCTCCACATTCCATTTTATATTTAACAATAGTAGAACATAGGGTAAAGACAAACTGTAGCTGCTTTTACATGGTTCACAGCTGAGTTCACCAAGTTGGATGTAAGACTTTTTAAACACCTTGTTAATAAAATGCAACAAACCTTTTAGAGATCATCAAAATCAATGGGATTTAATGTGTAGCAACTGTGAATATCAACAGCTCTTTTAAAGGAAATCCAAGCAGATTTTGACCTGATGAGGTCTGGGGGTCACGGACTGACAAACAAAATCTTTCTCAACCTACATCAGGTAGCCTGAATAAATAATAAAGCCTTCTTACTGTGAAAGGTTTAAGTTTTCTGTGGAGGAGGGTTAGCAGTCGTGGCCTTCAGGATGCCTCGCAGCACCTTGTAGTTGTTGAGTGGTTGGTTCTCTTTGGACAATATGATATTGTCCAAATGTCCAACACAATATGATTATTCTGGCCAAAGTATGAAAAATTTCTTAAAACCAGTAAGGGCAATATGGCCTAATTTATGTTGTTATTAGCCTATATCACATTTGTTGAGTACTCCTCAATATAAACCATTCTTAATGATATAATTAATTAATTTAACACAACCTGGATTCGGATAAAATGGATGGATGAAATAACCAATGTCAAATTATGAATTTATTAAATTTTCAAGTTTGATGCTTTTGCTTGAAATTCATGCTAATATGCTAAGTTGATATAATGTACATGTGAAGCAAACCAATGCTCGCAGCAGGGGTTCATGGGAGAAACGCCATATCCTTTTGATTTTCTTCTATTCATAATGAGTCAATCAGCTTATCTACTGTAGCTAGCTAGCTGTATCAACAGTGTTTGCTCCAGGTCTGATGATGCTGACTGAAACTTCACAAAAAAGGATTAAACTGCTTCCTGAACGCACAAATCACTATCGCAACAATCCCACTTTTAGTTTATAAGTGAGAGACATTTCCTGATAGCATTACATATAGACTTAAAAATGTACTTACCCAAAAAAATGTAAGATGAAATGTTATATATATCCCCCTTTCTATCTGCTTTCAATGTTTAAAACTTTTCAATGTATTTTAATTCAGTCCAGTTTACATCTGTGGTATTGCCAAAACGTTCACCTTCTGTGACAGTCCACATCTATTAGGTCCTTTATATTGGAAAAGAAGAAAGGCTAATCATGTGACTCAGCAATGTTGTGACGCCATAGCAATGAACAACACAAAATCACAGGATACAGAATTTCAGCAATGTGTAAGTTTCTTGGCTCAGTAGGCCTATAAAGGTACACTCCCTTCTTGTATCCTGTGAAACCGGTTGCTGGTGTATTCCACCTATGTGAATGTTGAAAGAGGTTTGACTATCGTGACGGTAAGTTATGCCAAAAAAAAAAAGAATTGCATCTCAAACATGTTGAACGAATATTGTACATGATATTTGGAATTATCATACTAAATATGAAAATAGATGATTACAAAACATACATATATATATATATATCAAAAGGATATGTGTCTTAGGGCATTTTCACACTTGTAGTTTGTTCGCTTTGGTCCAATTCAGTTGGTGAGTTAGTAAATTTGGAGCGATTTGCCCTCGGTCGGTTTGGTTTGGTTTCACACCTGGAAAATTCTGGTCTATCTATTAGGGCCTTTATATTGGAACAGAGTAAAGGCTAATGACGTGACTCATATTTTCAGAAATGTTCTTACATCTTAGTGAGAAACAAAACAAAATATCAGCAGACAGACGTGTCACTTTGTTGGCTCAGTATAATGGCACACTCCCTTCTTTTGTCCTGGTGCAATCACCTATGTATGTGAATTTTGAAAGTGGTTCGACCAGTGTGAGAGTAAGTCATGACAAACAACTGAATATAGATTTGTGGTAATGAAGCAAGAAGAAATTCAGAAAAAAATAATTAGGCTACATATTTAAACATAGTGAATGAACATTGTATATGATATTTGGAGTTATTGTAGTAAATATAAAAAAAAGATGATACAAAACAATCATGTTTGTATTGACACTGTTGTAAATTCCACATTCCATTTTTTGAGAAGTCTTTGTTCAGAGACAATCCGTCCATCCAGACTCTCTAATCTTACTACACATCATCTAAATGAATGGAACGATTGATGGAAAATATGTACATCGTTGTGTATGTGTCAGAAAATACAGAATTGTTTTTTGGGCATTTTTTTATTTGATAATGAGAGACAATGGAACAAAATAGGCATAAAAAGTGTACTGCTGACTGAAAAGCAATTAAACTCCTAAACAGACAACCCACTGGACTTTTGATGCTTTCTTAGAGGTTGTACCAGAATAGATTTACATGGTTTACTTTTCAAAAAACACCACATTTTTGTTGTACTACACATTGCTGCAGCTCCTCTTGTTATTATTATGATATCATGTTATGATTGAGTGTAGCTAACTAGCTAGCACATTAGCTAACATTAGTTGAAATAATTACACTCAGGGACCGTTCGGTATTTATGGAATGGTCCACTGGAGGAAAATAGGTGAGGGTCATGTCTTATTTATATATGCTGCGTTTTTGAGTCATGAGCTTGTCATGCCTCCAATAGAAGGGATATAGTAGCAATAATAAATAAGGTGTTTAATAAATAAGGTGTTCACATAATTTTTTGTTATTATTTAAAAACTACTTCAAAGAAAATTTAGTTTTGTTTTGATTGACTTTCACTATTTGCAGAAACAACCCTTAAATTAATATAAAAGAGTACAATTTAAAAACCAGTGTTTCCTTTTCAGCACAATTTGTATGGGTTTTATAGAGTTAAACCAGCATGAGGGAAAGAAATGCTGTTTTATAATTATTGATATTCACTAAAATAAGTAGAATTTTGTCCAAGTGATAATATTGATAAAAGAACTAATAATGCTTTTTGGAGTTCTGTTTTGTGCCACACAGCGCCTCATGTGTGTCAGTCTGGTCTATCTCACTCCCCCTAGAAACTGCAGGACCGGTGAAAAACTGTACCAGAAGATTGACCATCACAGCACCTCAGACCACAGCACAGCTAGACACGATAAAGGTTCGTGGTCTGGCTACAATTCTCGGCCCAGAGGGAAAGGGATGGTGGACCAGTGCTAGGCGTCTGGTTGTGACTTCAGCATCTGGAGATGTACTGTGTAAACCAAAGAGCCAGCAGCAAAGTCCACATGCCCTACCTACACACTTGATGAACTGATGACGCCTATCTGGAGGTACGGACCAGCAGACGGACAGAGAGAAGGAGGGGGGCAGCGAGAGAACGTCCTGATCTGACACATCTGATGCATTGTGAAGTTAAGTAGCACACAGACTCACAGTCTGAAAATACACACACTATTAGGAGAAGATAATTAGTACTTATTTTTACTTTTAAGATAAGTATTCAGTTGGTGTGTCCGGAAATGTTCAAAGTACATTTCACTGTTCAAATTCGAATTGGATTGATGAAAAGTTGATAAAAATGATCCATTCAAAGACTTCCTAGAAACCTGGTTTGAAAAGGGGAATACCTTAATTTGTATTATTTCTAGTCTTTTGCAGTTGCTGCATCTTTCCTGCTGACCGGTGTAAGTTGTGTGAGGTTTAGTGCTGAGATGGTTTGAAACCAGGATAATTAAATGTATCAACAACTTTGACACTGAGATATGATTAAGACTAACATCTAAATGAAAATGTTTAATGTTGATGTGAATGCTTAATGATGTAAATTATGAGTAATGCAACTCTTTTGGTGCAAAGCCTAAGAGTAAATCATTTTCCTGGGAAATGGGAGGACGACTAACGGGCAGGGCACAGCGCCCTAAAATTTGTGATATGACCGGCTGGCCTGCATTATCATCCAGGCACAACGCCTCTTCAACCCCTGTACTTAGCAGGACACAGCCGTGGACAGTTGCAAAAGGGAAAATTAGCAACAAAATGCCTCCCAAACAACTAAGTGTGCAGGTGGATAACAGATATGCTCCTCTGCTGCAGGACCCTGGACATGACCTGGATTGCGTCTCATCGTCACTCAGCAGGGTAAGGACTGAGAGCAATTCTAAAACTAAAAAGCTACAGGGAAAGCTAACGACTGGGCCTCAAACTCTGATTGTGGGTGACTCTGCTGTAAAATATATAAAAAGCAGTAAAAACACCAAAATACTCTGTTTTCCCAAAGACATGGTGTCTGACTTGGCCCAAAGAATCCCAGATATCGTAGCAGCACACCCAACTGTGAAGAACATTATACTGCACATAGGGTCAAATGATGTCGTAAAGCAAGAGTCTGAAGTGCTGAATCGTGAGTTTATGAATCTGCTGAACACAGTCAGCTCCATAAACGCGAAGGTGTTCATCAGTGGCCCTATACCACCAGTCAGAAGAGGAGCTGAGAGATTCGGCAGACTGCTGGCACTGAACAGATGGCTTTCAACTGCATGTACATTCTCTGCAGTTCATTGATAATTTTAACATTTTCTGGTACCGCAGACATCTTTTTAAAGCAGATGGACTTTTCCTTAACAAGCCAAGAGTAAAGCTGTTCACCTCTAGCCTACTTTACTTTGTGCACCACACATCTACTCCCTCGGCCAAGGACACAAGATAAATCAACACAAACAAAACAAGAGGAAGACAGAACAAAGTGCGGCAGTGATCCACCACAGCCCCCACCTTAGCAAAGATTTGACCATGGGAGACCACAGAGCGGAGAGACGAAATCTCAACCCAAACAATCAAACAATTAGATCAAACGCCTTCGGAACGTAATTGGTTGCTATGGTAACAACAGGCAGACTCTGCGGGCTGCCTTCAGCAGCTAACGTTAGCTAGCTGGCTGTTTAGACAACATAGCTAGCTACCACGGATGTGTTAAGCAATGCACTTTTAAAAGTTACCGCGACAACAATGGCTTCTCTTTAAAGTGGTATGGACAGTTTTCTTGGATGGAATCCAGTGTAAATAAGGACGAGCTTTTCTGCAGCATGTGCAGACATTTCCCCAGCGGAGCTGACGGCCCATCAGCCAGAGAGGAGGCCCTCACACAGGTAACATTAAGTCAAACGTCTTTCACGTTTCTTGTGTTATTAATTAAGTAACCTAGCTAACCTAGTAACCTTCCTATTTTAGTAAGAAATGGTGAATACTGATGATGGCTTCTAGCTGAAACGCTTTTGTGTTTTGCCCACATTAAATAAGAAGATAACCTGTGAGTGACCTAGTTTTGAGTTTTCTTTGATCCTGTCACTGCCGTGGACTTAATACACTGTCTAAGATTTGGCACCTGGCTGGCCACTTTTCATTATATCTTTCATAATTTAGCTAAACAATGCTTGGCTGGAAGTTTTCATTCTTTGATTTTCTTTTATTTGCTGCTCATGATCTGACTGTAGTCCTGAAGCAACAATGCTGTTGCATTGTTACATGTGTGATTTCTGTCTGATGTAGGCTATTCTACGTCCTGCAGTATGTAAACACCTTCCCTGCTGTGTGGGTTCATGTTTAGTTGCCACTTTGTGCAATAAAAGGGTTAATTTTATAACAGTGCTGTGCAGAGCCAATGCTGCTGTTTCTGCCGGTGCAAATATATTTTAGCCTGAATATGTTACAATCTATAGGTTTTTGTTTATATTGTTGTGTACAAACATTTTAGACGGAGGTTTGTTAGTTGAGAATGTCGGAGACAGTACTGTTATTGCCGTTGTAATGCAGTATGTTGGAAGGTAAAATCGTTGCTGTTTTTTTCAGTTAGTCCTTTTTGCTACTTTGTCTTTTAGAAAATGGCCCACCCACTTTTGTACTGGCCCGCCCAAAATACTATTTCTGCCTACGCCCCTGCTTCAAGGACTGCAGTGAACTCCTCCTCCCCAGACTGATAAGTATGCTTGTGTAGAAAATGCAACAAGCTTTAACTGATATGTGCTGGGTCCAGGCTGCACGCCTAGTGGCACTCATTTCAGGACAAGCCTGGGCCCTGTGTATTAAATTCTTCTTCAATCTATGTTGTGATAGGTAAAAGAAAAAGAATGGTAAATCTGCTAAGTAAGAAATAGAAGCACTTTAGAACAAATTTAGCATCCATTCATCGTCAGCAACAACTTGTCCCAAAAAATTATTTTAACACAATAACACTAGCCTTACTAAATGTCAGGTCTTTGGCAGATAGTCATTTGTAATGAATGATTTTATTATTAAGCAATAATCTTGATTTTATGTTTTAACTGAACCTGGTTAGACCATAATAACAGTGCTGTTGTTCTTATAGAGTCAGCTCCTCCTAACTTCAGTTTTATGAGTGAGCACAGTGAATAAGAAAGGTGGAGTCGCCATTTTGTTTAATCACTCATTCCACGTACCAACATCTTATGGAAACTTTTGCTTCTTTGAATATATGGCTCGTTAAGGTCCTCCCCCTCAACCTATATTTCTAAATATCTACAGGCCACTTAAATATCATTGTGCATCCTTCTTTGACGACTTCTTCGAAATGCTGTCTATAATCTGTATTAACTTTGATTGTGGGGAGTTATTGCTGGTGATTTCAACATTCATGTTGATAACCCCCAGGATAGAGGGAACAAAGAACTGTGTTGTATTTTTGAGAACTATGGACTAACTTCCAGTATGTGACGGAGCCCAATACACAACAAGGGGCACACTCTGGACTTGATTATCTCAGTTGGTTTGAACATTTCAAGGCTGTGGTGATTGATGTTGTTCTCTCTGATTATTCCTGTGTTTTTATTTAATGGCAATATAACGTAGGTATTTTTGTCTAGTTTCAGAAAATCTGCTCAGTTTGCGATACGTCTCATACTTTTGGCTCAGCGAAGCTTCCAAATGACGAGATCAAAACCAATTTCTCTCAATCCGCAGCAATGATAAAAGGCGTCCATATTTTCCAGCCAAGAGCAGAACGAACCACTTTTTAAATCGCTGACATGCCCACATTTTTATGTTTATCCATATAAATTTTATACCGATACACGTTCACAAAGGCCGTGTGCCTCTTACCGGTCAAGTCGCTGTTTCGATAGCATTTACTGTTGTGGATTTATTAAGGCTTGTTTGAAGGGTTCTCTCACACTGTCTCTCACTCATTAGGTGTGGCGATTAATGATCAAAGGGAGGCTTTATAAATAACCAGAAGGACCACTGCTTGCCTCATCTAAAGATAGCCCAGTGGTTATGCTGCTGGACTTTGGTGTGGAGGACCAGGGTTCGAATCCTGCTGTGGTACATCAATCAATGTGTCCCAGTGTAGGATGTTGTTATACTTTTTTCAACCACTCTTGCTACTTCAACTTATTCTACGCATTTAAGCTATTCATCCAGTTTAGGAGACACACACACAGAGACACACACAGACACACACCTATACACACACACACACACAGACACACACCTATACACACACACACGCACAGACACACACACAGATACACACACACACAGACAGACAGACAACACACAGATACACACACACACACAGACAAAACAGACACACACAGATACACACACACAGACAGACAGACAGACACACCCTACACACACACACACACAGACACACACCTATACACACAGACACACACACACACACAGACAGACACACACAGACAGACACACACACACACACACAGACAGACACACACCTACACAAACACACACAGACAGACACACCTATACACACACACACACACACACAGACAGACAGACACACCTACACACACACACACGCATACAAAGACACACAGACACACAGACACACAAACACACACAGACACACACACACAAGCACACACAAACACAAAACACACACAAACAGACACACACCTACACACACACACACACACACACAAAGACACACACAGAGACACAAACACACACACACACAAGAACACACAAACACACACATGCAGACATACACAACACACACAAATGCAGACATACACAGACACACATACACAAAGCATGTTTATAAACACGTCACGAACACTTAGTAGCCATGACAACCCTTTCACAGACAGTCAAACTTTAAGCCTTTTTAGTCAATTTTAGTCAAAGTTGCTCTCTTTCTAATTTTTTCTATCTTTCCTCTCTTTTTTCTCTCCTCTCTTTCCTCTTTCCTCTCTCCCTCTTTATTCTTTCTCTCCTCTCTTTATTCTCTTTCTCCCTCTCTTCTCTCTTCTCCCTGCTCTTCTTTCTTCTCTCTTTCTCTCCTTGTCTCTTTCCTCTCTTTCTTCTTGTTTAGCCCCAGTTTTTTCACCTAATATATTTCACATCTCATCTCAGCTAGATTGATGCTTTTTCGTTCTATGCAGTGTATATATCTGATCATAATAAAAATATTTCTTCTTTCAGCCTTTTCAACTTTCATCTTTAACAGTATTATCAGTATTAATTTGTTTCATATTTCTGCATATGTGAGTCATTATCAGTTAGGAAAATCTACTCACACCTCACAATGTTCTACACATTTTGTCATTATTCAACATTTAAAGCAAACAGTTCAGTTTAGCATAAAGTTTTAACTTTTTAATGAAATTCATACTTTATTTAAAACGGATTTCGGCTTTTTTCAACTATTTTGACTACTTCAACTTCTTCTTACAGATTTAAGCTATTCAACCAGTTTAGCTTTAGCAATTCAGCTGTTCAGCATTCCCACGCATTTTCTGCAGGAAATGCATTTTCCTAGTATTTTAATTTTAACTTTATTCCGTACGCTTTTTTGGCTCTTCGTAACTTCTGCATACTTTCAGCTATTTAAAACCATTCAACTTTTCAAATGTTCAGCTCTTTCAGCTAATGATGGAACTTCTTCAACTTTTTTTCTACTATTTATACTTTTTAAAATTTTAAGCTTTTTAACACTTTTTTTTACATTGAAGTGAATGAGAGCAGGCTTCTACCCCTTAAAAATCTTCTTTCTGCTCCCAAAAGTTTCAACTCCTTCATACTTTCACCTACAGACGCGAAACAAACTTTAAAATGTTCACAAAATATTCAGCTATCCGGGGTCTACTTTTCAGTTTGATATCTTTTACAGTTTTTGTGAAAAACTTGTTTAAGTTTAGTGATTATTTCAGGAAATTTTATCGATTAAACAGGGTGTGTATTGCGCTGCTTAGAGTGGATGACATCACAGCTAGAGGGTGAAGCTTCAAAAAAATTATCTTAGTTCCTTGTCTGTAAACTGCTCTCACGCCCACAATATCTACTTGTCATACACAATTTATACATCAAAACGTAGGTATGTTTGTCTAGTTTCAGAAAAATCTGCTCAGTTTTGTGATACGTCTCATACTTTTGGCTCAGCGAAGCTTCCAAATGACGCAGATCAACAAATTTCTCTCCAACTGCGCAGCAATGATAAAAGGCGTCCCATATTTTCCAGCGAAGAGCAGAACGAACCACTTTTTTAAATCGCTGACATGCCCACATTTTTATGTTTATCCATATAAATTTTATAACGATACCGTTCACAAAGGCCGTGGCGCCTCTAACGGTCAAGTCGCTGTTTCGATAGCATTTACTGTTGTGGATTTATTAAGGCTTGTTTGAAGGGTTCTCTCACACTGTCTCTCACTCATTAGGTGTGGCGATTAATGATCAAAGGG